>NW_028278946.1:0-179057 GCF_059751315.1 Micrasema longulum
TCTCATGAATAACTTAAACATTTTCATTTTAAAGATATAAAAAATTGAAATGATTTAACGGTGCATTTAGTTTGTGTAAAATTTCTAAAATGAATTTAATACTCCAATTGGTTTCAGAACAGGACTGTTTCTCTTTCGAGACCTAAACAAAAAAAGGATTTAATATTTTAAATCTTAACAAACAACAAGTAGATACCTAAAATGAATCGAGTTGCTGTCCCGTGGCTAGCGTTACTGACCACGGATCAGAGGTCCGAAGTTCAAACCCCACTCTACTCCAACTTGATTCCCATTTACTAACAGCGAGTTATTTACAACTCGTTGAAAATGGCCCCGAAATTGAAATATTTAGGTAAATCATAAGAACGCAAATATTTCCATTAAATAAAAGTCATCTGCTAACATGCATTTGGTGTATAGATTACAGACTTTCAAAAAAAATTACCTAAGTATTAGGCCTGAAACAAAATCTACATATTATTTGGTGTTAGTTTTAGTAAGAGTAAAAATATTTTGTCTTAGTTTATTTTTAAGTTTGACAAAGGAAAATGGTGTTCTGAAACCGTTTGGCGCATTAAATTTACTATGGAGATTTTCCACGAACAAAATCAGTCGTTGAAATATACAAAATTATTATATTTATATAAAATTACAAAATTATTATATACATATATCTAGCATAAATTGTTATTAAGACCTTAACAGATAAAAAGTTTTATCGTAAGTAATAGCTCAGAAGTCTGAAGTTTAAGCAAATTGAATAAAAATGAAAAATTTCAAATAAACTAACCATATATATTAACCATATCATTAAGGTTGTTATTTACCTTGCGCAGAGTGCCCATTTCATTAAATTTCTTAGTAATTTGTCGGTATTCCTGCCAAATTAAATTTTAAATTTTGTGATTAAGCAAGAAAAGTCTTGATTATTCCTTTGTTTTATGCTGTTAAGAAAATAAGAAACTTTTTGAATATTTTAATTTGCTTAGCTTACCGCTTCTGTGTGGATAGGATGCACAGCAAACAGAAGACCAGCAATTGCTGCGAATGTCCTCTGCAGTCTGGCTATAGATAGGCAGACCCTCGTGAACAGAAGACACGCAGCGGCGTGGAGCAGACTGTTCGTGGCGTGAAACCAAAATGGCTGGAGACCGAAGATGAGGTAGTTCGCCCTGGAAAATAAACATTTTCATGTTACAAATACGTCTGGTAACGGTCAGCAAATAAATAAATAAAATACCGACTAAAACGAAAAAGAACGATTAAGTACGCGTTGGGCATGACCAAGCGTCTGGGCACGAGTTGAAAAATTAAAAGAGTTTTTTAGCATTTCTTCACTAATACATGAAAAACGTAGCAGATTTAAAAAGCACTGTGATGTTTTATGTGTAATTAGGTAGTATTATTACTGAAATTCAAGTAGGAGTCAAGTGTCAATCAAAATTAATATTAATTATGGACCTTTATTATTGACTTACAAAACACAGTTTTATTTTCAATGTTAAATGAACTCCTTTGTTACAAAATACGTCACTAAAAGTTAATAAAAGAGCACTATTTTGTGAAGCATACCTAAATTACATTTATTTTTAAATATGAACTAAATAAATTTCTCAACATTTTTAATTCGTCTATTTTACTTGGCAGTATTTTAAAAAATATTTAACATGCATTTGTATTAATAATTTTTATGTAGTTTTAAAGTGAATGCAAATATTTATAGAGTCAGAAAACTATTTTGAGACAACATAAGTTGAGGGGGCATAGCGGCTAACTACTTAACTACGGTTAAGAAATCCAACTAGTATTTTGTAATTTAATCAATTACAAGGGGTTTGAGAGAGTTCGAGGAAAATCCTTTTCTTAGATAAGAGGGGCTTTGTTCCTTAGCCTAAACGATAAAATTAAAATAACACTCAAAATTTCCGATCGCTTTCAGTAAGAAGAGCGGGATATTTTATTGGAGCAAGGAATCTATTTGCATACCTAACAGAGGAATGCATATTTATAGAGAGAATGCAAATGCGGTTCGGTTCGGGCCAACTATCGATAGAGCTTGTTCAGAGCATTGGACGTCAGACACTGATGCATTTGTCTTTGTGCTGAGTGCTAATTTACAAAGGGAATCCAACCCCGACATAGCTGAAGTTATATCAAAACTAAGCACATTACTGCATACGGGTGGCGCAGCATTAATAATAAAAGCGCAAGGAATTCGTAAGAAGAGCTTTGTGAGAATTTAACTCAGTTAGTCACTTTCTTTGACAATCACGGGGAGTATAACGGATCGGGGAACTGTTCACAAAGCTTTGTGTTTTTTGGGGAAATTCTAGGAGATGAAGAAAAAATGTATGCTTATTGGAAATGTAATAAAGAAATATATCTTTGTTAATGAAGGGATGGGAATTCTGTTTATGGCAAGCAAAAGTAATACGAATAATGTGTAATATATTTATACACTGGAACATGTATAAAATACATTTTTTTCACATTTCCTGCTAAAGAAAATAATGATGAAAAAGTAAAAGATAACATTTATTTACAAAGACAGATAAATATAGCTTACGGCCCATGACACGAAAAAGAATAAAGCTAATGAAATCTTTCGTATATGAAGAAAAAAATAATGATTTTGATACAATATAATAACTAATTTTGCAGCATCCATATGAAATAATGGCTAAGACGCTCGGATCAGATTTGATTTCCGATGAGAACATTAAATTTTGAATTAACTTTTTCTCAAACTTGGGTGTTCTGTGCCGTAATTCACCAGTGTAGTTGGGCTTTCTGACCTGTTGTGGTACAAAAAATACAAAATGATCGATTTGTTTTCTTTGAATCCGATAAATTACTTTATATTTTACGTAAATTGTACTTCTTCAAATTGTTTCTATCAATTTTAAAAATATTTATGTAAACACATTTTAAAAGTCGACTAATTCTCTTTCAAAAGTATTTATGCTGCTTTTGGACTTGGAACAGTAAGTACCTGAATTAGAAATGAAAATAACGTTAAAAACTAATTAGATCTTCTGAGATTCTCTTACAAGATTCCAGATGCTGCGCGTTGCTTGCATTAAAAATTCCGTTTCTAAAGTAGCAGCACTCAAAGAACGCTATTGTTTTGAGACCACACTAATGGACTTCAAGTCTAAGAGTTTTATCCAATATGCCTAAAGCCTACGTTGGTACTACCATCAATTTACAATGAAATCATCAAGAATTACCATAGCCCAACAGATAGAGGAGAACTCTTTATAATATGTATTTTTATACAAAAGATTAATTTTGATGCCGAGTTTTGTCTCCAGTTTTAATTCTTCATAATTATGAAAATGTAGAATTTTGCAGATTCACGACATTTTACTAGTGGAAACATGTATTAGATTTATAATGTATCGAAAACTACTTAAAATCGAGGTAAATACTAGAGTTAGTAGTTATAATGCCAAGTAGGTTATTTAAACTAAACAAAAAAATATATGAACTAATTTGCTATAAAAGATTGAAAAAAAAAGGTTTTTTCCACTTTAAAATGTGTTTAGGAAACATTTTTTTTATAAACTATTTATACAGGTCAATATTAAAACATAGAATTCAACTTATTTCTTAATATTTATTTTTAAAAATCTATAAAAAAAAAATATATATATTATTTGAATTTTTTTATTTTTATATTACCACAATAGTTTGATGTGCAAAAACACTCGAGAAAACGTGAGAACGCAAAAATACTCTAGAAAGACATGGCACGATCAAGTCCATCAAATACTCGAAGATGGACATGTTAAGAGTAAGAATAATCGGCGTGCGTGCCTAAGAAGATGTATGAAGGTAGAGGAAGCGAGGTCTGTATAAAGACAGAGTGATGTGGGCTTCTTTCTTCCCTGCCTACCCATACGGGGAACATCGTGATGGTTTGTTTGTGTTTGTTTGAGCACTTAAGGATTATGAATGCACTTTAAAAATGTTTTTGTGGTGATGGATACTCGCTTATGTAACTAAATTATCCTTTTCACTTAATAGTAGGTTTTTTAACGTAATAAGTTTTTAGAATTTAATTACATTTTTAACACAAATAAAACATTGTTGTCTCTACTTTTTTAGAGGTTTAAAAATATATATTTATGGTTACATGTTAAAAACATTACACATAAAAAAGTAATGTAGTTTCAATATCATAAAACTAATTTATAAAACACTGATTTAGATATTTTTTAGAACAAATACATTCACATAAATTTAGGCATACTTAAATATGATAATGTTTACCGAAATATTGATCTAATTTATTTTAATCGCGAAAAAACAACGTTTAAGTATTGTAGATAAAAGTCGATGGAAAGAAGAAAGAGGAAAGATACAATCGATATCAAATCAACAAAAAAAAATATGTCGTCATAAAATAATACGAAAAAAATAATTATAAATAATAAAAATTCTCCCGAAACATCGTAATTTGAAAGGTTTGAAAACTTTGATCAGTTGCACTCGAGTTTTACATACTGTAAGCGTTTAGTAAAGTCATCCTTTATAGAAGTGTTGTAGAAATGCATGTAATGTATATTTTAAAAGTAAAGAGTGCAAAACTCGAAGTACATAAATCTAAAAGATGGATGGTCTGAACGCCTTGCGCAAGGCACATTCTATTGAAGCCTGATGGAATGGTTTGCGTGAGCTCAGAAGATCAATTCAAATAGCAAAGCTTTATGCAGTTTCGGCTTAAAGTAAGTCGAATCATAAAGGAATGAAACGTGATGGCTCAGAACATATTTTGTGTTCTATATTAAACAGTAAGTGACGTACTTCATATTATGTAAATGCATACAATATAACACAAGCAGGAGCTCAAAATAGTAAACTAGGGAAAAAACTGTAACATCAAGTCCTAAAGTCCGATTATTCTAAAACTCAAATAGTTCATTTTGATTTAATTAGGCAAAAATAAAAGATTTAAAATTTATCGAAAAACATTACGTACATGCAATTAATTGTATTATAATTTCAACAGCATATTTTAAGAAACAAAAACAATAATTTATTTTTAATTGAATGCCAATATTTCCAAAAAAATAAAATAATAATCATAAAAAACATATTTTAGTACCTAATCCATAAAAACTTACATTCAGTTTTTGTAAGTGAGTTGACTCTGACTCCATGTATTACGATGTTCGAGTATTTCTTAATTAATCCATGATTTACATTTTGTTTTATAAAACAATAGTATTAAATAATGTAAGTGGAGATTATTTTTAATTGGGAATTGCAAATGAAAAAAAAAAAGGGATTTTATATGTATATTCTTTTTCGTTTTTGCTCCTCTTAAATATATATATGTAAATTGTTAATATAATAATAATCATTGATATAATTGAAAATAATTAAAGGAAGTGATTAGTCTAATGAACTCTGGATCAGGAGGTCCAAGGTTCAAACCCAGCACTTCTAAACCTGTTTAATATTTTCTAACACAGCTATTTACGACTAAAAGAAAATGGTTCGAAAATGACATCATTTGGGTAAATCAATTTATTAAATTAAAATGAAAACCAATGAAAATATTTTTCTAACTTTAGTGGGTATAAAATTTATTTTGTTTTGTTTCAAGTGGATCCATGTAAAAAAATATTTCTACATTTCTATATTTCTATATTTACGTTCTTATTGTTTACCCAAATGTTTCAATTTTGGGGCAATTTTCAACGAAATAACTCACTATTATAAAATGGAAATCAAGTTGGGGTAGAGTGGGGTTTGAACCTTGGACCTCTGATTTATGAGTCCTCAACAATAGCCACGGAACGACAACCCGAGTCATAATTTGTTTATTCATTAACAAACGTCATCCGATTATTTTTTTTGTGACATGTAATAATTATTACTTACTTCATTAGTTATTTGTATTTGGAGTTATTTGTATCAAGTTAAATTGACAACTTCGATAAAAATATAATCTGCTAGTTCTACTAAACCTTGTGCATCATAAGCAAAGAAAATAATAAAAGTAATTTATTTATTTATTTTACAGAAACAAACGGTCGACAATGATATAAAAACATTAAAAAATACGGTTACAAGACAGACCAGTGAAGTTTCTAAATAAAAATCATACATATTACATTGTGGTACAGCAAAAGGGTGTGTTTGTGTGTATTTGTATGAGAGTAAGTGTAGGCGTGCTTATAATAAAGGGAAAAAATAAATAAAAGCAAGCAAAAATATTTCATACGAAATATGATAGCTTAAGATTGATATATTATATGAAATACAAAACACGAATAGTAAAAACAATACGATGGAAAAAATCTGTAGAAAATATTTACATACAATGGAAAACCTAGATGGCAGTTGGCATTTTCGTGTCCGCAATTTATTGAAAATGACTTCTCAATTCCGTAATATCCCCATATATCCATAACCTGCAGTAAAAGTTTACCCCGAGGCAGGTATGTCAACACGGACTGGTGATTTATGAATATTAAATGTGCGCTGACACGCGACAGTATTAGGCCAAACTGGTAGGAAAACAAATGCATAAAATATTAACAGCGTTTTTACTCCAATCCGAATAAATCGTTCACACGTTACCGAAGTTTGGGAACGAAATCATCGCTGTCACAATATTTCAAACAGTTTTATAGTTTGATTTATCGAGATTCTCAGAGGAGAATCTTCTCTAAACTCGGTTAAGAGAAATAAATTCAATAAGATTTTTATTTATTTCAATTTAATTTGTAGTCATTTTTTACAAGAAGGAATATTAGCTGGTTGAATTCTTATGTTGATTTCAAAACAATATTCTAGTGTTTTTACACTAGAATATTGCAATTTTGAATATTGCACCTAGAATATTGCAATTAGAATATTGCACCATTGTGACTGGCACCTGAAGCGTAAGACTGATCATCTTAACTTGAAGTAACAAAAATTATCTACATACGGTACCGATAAGGGCAGGTATGAAGGTCATAAAAACGTTTAAAATATATTGTTATAAATTGAATATTACAAGCAGAATTATCTTCTTTTTTTAAAAAAAGAGAATACTATTCTATAAAAAAAGATTTCAACTAAAATATTTTAATAAACATATTTTTTTTAAAAGTATTACCGAAAGCATAATTTTACGTCAAAATAAAGGAAAATGTCGCAAAAATGAATGTGATTTAAAATGCTTGTATTTCTTTTGAAAAACAAAAAATTAAAATTTTGCTTCCGCCACTTTCAGGTTCAATTTATTATCTTTAAATTATTGTAAAAAAATTTAGTTCGATACTTAGCCTTTATTGAGATTCCAGATAACTAAGTTTAGTCTAAATTTGAAATTGCGTAAACTGCCGGTCTAAAGTAATTATATTTTAGTTACATAAAACTTTTGAGTATGTTTTTTGACCGAAATACCTTTAAAAAAATAAATTCTTATCTAATTCATGTTTTTTTATTTTTTTATTATTGCGCGATTAAAAAAAATATTAGTTTTAAAATGGTAAAATCGTATGATTTCCTCATTTGCGTGTGTTTTACCAGACTACAGCCTCAAGAGTAGTTAGCGCGGCCTTACGTAGCGAGTCGCGGCTGCACTAAATATTGTTTTCAGTGTTTTGTATGAAACAAATACAACTGCACTCAATAAAAAAAAATTGCACAGCGCCGCTGAAGTGCAGCAACGCTTTAGCGCGGTTTGATTATAAGTCAAATAATTCGGTAGAATTTCACCTAAATCAATAAAAGTAAAACTGTTTCTAATTCAAAAATCAAGATGTGAAAGAATTATGGATGTGTAAATATGTCAAAATTAAAAATACACAGAGCGTTAAGTGATTTTAAATCAGCCAATAATGAGTTGTAAGCTTTGTAAATCCTAGACATCCATTCTCCCCACTCGAAAAGGTTCTTCTATCACATAAAGTTTCCTCCAATAAAAAAAAATGCTTGTACATGCTTTGTTTTCAAATTTGATACTCGTTTGATTAGTTAATATTGTTTATATAAATTGTAATATAAGATCTCGAGTTTGATCCCGGTAGCGTATTGTCGAACTGTATACTGACACAGAACAGAGTTGTTTATTTGAAGAGCACGCAGTATATCAATATAAATAATTTCTGGGTTGAAATTTTTTTTTTCGGAACATTTTAGCAAACGATATACGAGTACAGACTACCCAAACGACTCTCTGCTATGCACTGGTAAAGTTAGGTTAGGTTTCGGTTAGGATAAAGTTCTAGTAAAAGTCGGCAATTGTTTTATTTTTTGTTGCAAAGGCTTTATTGAGTTATATTAAATTAATAATACCATAACTACCATATTGTTATGTTACTCGTATAAACCTACCTGCAAGTTCATAAAATTACTAAAATCAGCTTATTTTAAATTAACATTTTATCACCAACACCTATGGTTTCCTTAACATACATGCGTGTCAACTATATATTTCAACTATATATATTTTTATGAAGTTGGCTTCAGCAAATGATGCATTTCAAAAAGCACAAAGTGTGCCTGCACGGACTAGGGGTGTCTGTGTCAGTATGCAGTTTGACATCCCAGTAAGAAAGCTTGGAAATATTTTTTCGAAAACATATTTTTTCTCAACAACACTTCATAGTTCCTGGACTGATACAAAAAGCATAAGACTGATCATCATGCTTTTATGGAACAAATTAAGAGAAGTACGTTGCGATTTGTGTACAGGAATTAGGTCCAAAAAGGAAATGAATGTTAGCTGACTGATTCATTTAAATGAGTTTGAAACACGCAGAATTCCATTAATATTTCTTTAACTCAGGGGTGACAAATCAAAATGATATCTGTCCAAGTGCTGTAGAAGTGCGGGTCGCGGATGTAAATCAGACGGAGCCGCGCATCGATTCAAATAAAAATTAACTTTCAAATAGTGCCTCGCTTACGATAGTAAATGCATGGCCACCATGTGGGAATTTATGGCAAGACACAATCTCGTTCAGATTGTCACGTGCGGGGAAATATGTCCCGATCTGTTCGGGACTTTCCGTCCGAGCTGGGTTAAATTACGTATGCCAATATCTAACTATTTTAGTTTAAGTACTTTTCGTGTTAACCTATTTTGGTCTTATGTATATTTTAAAATTAATAATGAAAATAATCATGGTTTATTTACAAAAAATTACAATTGTTTTATCTACTACATAATAAACTAAGGTAATAGATTTCTCTGGGTTATGTTTAGTCTGCCTAACTAGATACAACCTGTTTTAAGGCATACTTTTTTAGTTCACACAAGTCGACAGATGGAGGAGTTGAGGAAATATGGATGTTTAAACATAGGCAGAATGGTGAATGTTACACAGTGCGTAAAGTGGCCACTTACACACTGTGTAACGGTAGACGCCGTGGCGCAGTTGGTTAGACGGCCAACTGTGAAACTGGCGTCACGGGTTCGATTCCCGCCAGTTGCAAGTAAAAAATCCAAGAAAGATTTTTTTCTCAATTGGTCTGGGATTGTGGTGTATTTTTCATTAGCTCCTTCCATATCTCCTCTATTCCCGCTGACAAGCCTTAAAATAGGAGCTTAGCGGGTTATTCCTTAAAAAAAATAAAAAAAACCAACGTAAGGTCATAAGCCCCGTATATGTCTAGACTTCCATATTCCCTTCTCAATGGTGTTTGCTTTCTGTAACAATAAATTGATTGTTAGAATATTGTTTGGATTTTTAGATAAATTAAATAAGTTATGCATTTTTATAAAAAAAAAAAACAACTTTGTTTTTAACCATAAATTTTTATTTTTCACCGACCGGTTTCAAAGCAAACAAGCTTCTTTGTCAAGGTTTACGTAACTAATGAATTTATTCCTTTTTATTTTATTTCTATCATGTTCACTTAATACTACACGTGGACCCAATAAATCAAATGTTTTTTTTCTCTTACACGGGTGGTAATCTGATATCATTATTTTCGAAGTAAGACAGGAGAGGACTAAAAGAAATATTGTTTATTTGGTTATCAATTATTGTTTTCTTATTATGAATCGCTTTTTTAATTTCTAACCGGTCGGTGAAAAATAAAAATTAGTGGTTAAAAACAAAGTTGTTTTATTTATTTTATTATAATGAATAACCACAAAGTTAGTGCTTCAAATATAAACTTTATATGCATTTTTAATTTAACTGTTTTATAGTGTTATTCTAGTAAGTCAATTTAAGGCGCTGTGTTAATTTACAAACTAAGCAAGTAAATAAATAAATAATATTTATGCGCGGGAACTTTGATAGAAAAAAAGGCAAATTGGAAACAACTGTAGGTGGCCTATAAGTAAATGTAGAATTGGATAGAGTAAAGTGTTTAGAGTATTTTACTAGGGTAAATGAAAATAAAACTTGATGTGGTGTATTCCAAAGAGATGCGTGTAAGTGATGGATAACATCAATACAGGCATTGGTCTCCTTCTCTCGGAGACAATGTAGAAAAATGATGCAATAAAAGGAGAATTGTGTCGGGAAATTCGTTTCCGCTAGCGACGGATTTGTAAGAAAAGTCAAACGGAGAAGAACAAAAAGCTTCTAACGAAGAACCCGGAAACTGTTCATATTAAAAGTGAGATAGAGCACACTTATTTATTTACTAAGCTTTCATTTTAAAGATAAGTCAGTCAAGATAAATTGAACGGAATTTATTACTTGGAGCTTTTTACTATTAAATAATTTATTTACAAAAAATGTTTCGTTTCATATTTACTGTTTTGATTGACTTTAATGTTCTGAATCGTTTTTATTCATTTGTTAGAATATCGCAAATCATGATATATGATTGCATGAACGATTTTCTGTCAACTATCTAGTATTATAAAATAATGGTTAATGTAAGGTTTTTTTATGTATGTAACATTCCCGAGAGAAGAAATCTGATAGAGATAAGTAAGCATCGAAGTGTAGTGGTTGGCGCGTTTGCCTACCAAGCTTGAGGTCCTGAGCTCGATACTTGGGAGGGTCAACGAGAAATATTTGTTGGTAATGTGGTTTTCCATTGCAATATTTTACTGTCCCTGGACTGGTACCTGAAGCGGAAGACTGATCACCTTACATTTCTTGTAACATTTGATCCAAATATGCTCCATTTACTTTGGCTGCGCAATGAATTTTGCACCATCAGGGGTGGATAAGGGTTTGACGATGATGAATGTAATCTCGATTGATGTATTAACGGTTGGTAAATAACGGGAATCAAATGTCTGTAAACGTTTCATTTGAAGTAAAAAAAGAGTTTATTATTTAAAGAATGCACAAATCTGATATCTGTTCTTCCTTGATATACATTTTTAAATATCACATTACAATTCATTCAGCGCGCGAGTTTTCTACCGGGAAACCGATATTTCATTTGCATAATCTATTCTGATAGGGAAATAAAGAAGGCAATATGATTTGAGAAACTAGAAGTTTTATTGGCCAAGCAAGCCATCTGGCCTCACCTACAGAGAGGCACGTCTGGAATTTTTATCACAAATTTACTTTGAAATCGTAAAAATTGTCTGATACACATATTCTCCTTATATGGCACCTCCTATTATCGATAAATTGTTGATTTAGAGGTAATGTATGTATAACGGTTTTAAATGGACATTTATAGGTTCTTTCTCAGAACAGTCGCTGTATAGTCACTAATAAATAAAGATTATTCTAAATGTAAAAGCAGTTAAACATCCTTACATTTTAATGAAATAAACGTTTTTTATTTAATGAATGTTCAGCTCCTTTATTGAAAATTATACAAATCATCATTATTTATTTAAAATGTATGCGTGCTCAATTTATAATATCTAAAAACAAAAAAAAAAACAACTGCGAATATGCATAAAGAATATTCATAAATGTAAATTATTATTTTACCTTCGGAACCACTTATATAATTTCTGGAGAAATGTTGTTTACTCGTAAATTAAAATAATATATTCAACCTCCTCCGAAATTCAATGCCCATTTTGAAGGGAAACGAGTTTCGCCGTTATTTTTTTTTTAAAGGGAGCAAATGAATTTCAAATTCATTATTGTGAAGCGGCGATGTTGCTTTCAGAAGAAATTTTGGTAACTTTTCATCCAACGTCTACGTTGCGTACTTTTGGCATAAATTATAATATTGAGTGAGAGTTTCCCCACTTTGTTAGACAACACCTCAAGATTCTCCTTAATCTGAGGCACTTCATCCACAAAACATCTCGAAAAAAACTTGTTCTTGTTCGCGCCTTCATCTTACTTTTACTTTATTCAACTGCAAAAATTAACAGCACTCTTCTTTATCATCATAACAATGAAAATAAATGAATGTTAATGAATAAATTTGTCGGAAAACTCCTTTTCTTCGAATCACTTAGCTTGTTACGGAACAAGTGTATAATAATCCGGTTAATAAAATGGCGAGCATCTCCGTAGGTTTGAATTCTCATCGAATTGAATTGCATCTCATCGTATTTAAATATGTAAAATAACATGAAGACTGTAAAGAAAATCTTAAAATTAAAAAGTTGTAATATTTTACTGCCATATAAATTGCGTATTTGTTGGAGTTTTACTCTTAAAGGGCATTGATTTTTACCTTCCAAGTTAAGCGGACGGTCATTTTTATTTATGACAAATGGCAATTTTATGGATGGTACATTATTTTATTTTTATTTTATCAACAGAAACGGCAAATCTGCCTTTTTTAAACATTTATAATACTAACATGTTTGATTTAATATTTTTTAATTTTTTAATTTTTTTTTTTAAAACATAAATTTTCTTATACCCAAAATTTATAAAAAAGAATTAAACCTATAAATTATACAAGATTTATATTAAAAAAATTAACCTAAAAATTATATAGCATATTCAGTAAAAAGTTTAATTAATAAAACATTCTACAGTAATACAACATATATACTCTAAGAATACAACAAGAAAATTATAAGTACTGTTTCATACAGCTGGGTAAAGTAAACAAAAAACTGTATATATTATGAAATGTGTGAATAAATAAACATAATTTCCATTCACCATTTTTGAAAAAATTCAAAAGGTTTGTTCTATAGGAACAATACCCTACACTAAATATATCAGATACGTGGAAATAACTATTTCCGAGTTCACGTAGTCTATTTAATACGGCAATTCAAGTAATATATTAAGAATTTAATATATTAATTAGTGACAGTTCTAAATTGAATTTCTTCGTTTTTTATAACTCTGTTTTATTTATATTTATTATTATGACTGTATTATATTAGAAAATCACGTAGAAATTTAATACTTTACGCCCATAAAGCGTGTCCGAGTTGGTTTATTATGCGGCCTAAGTAAAATGTATTACTGTAGGTAAAACATTATAACATATTAGTCGCTGTACTTTAGGGGTATGTTTAAGCCTACATAAAAGCAAGTTTGCCTTCCTATAAGAGATAAAGAGCCTTTGGACAAAAGACGCAGTGAAAACGCCTAGTTTGAATTTATAGTGTGAAACTCTGAATTTCCACATGAGCGGCTATAAGCAATGGAAGCGAATAAAATTTTTGTAATACACACAGTCCCGGGTCATAGAAAGTACAACGGGCGGCCTTTGTTAGGTCAGCTTTGACGTAAATCTTAAAAAAATATCCGTTCGGGTCGCTACGGCTGCAATCACACGATTGAAAGAAGGGACTTGATAACAGAATAGTGAAAATAACATTTGGAGAGGTTTGCATATTGATTAACGACGCTGATTTGAAATATTATGCATCTAATAAGAGATTAATTGAAGACAAAATATTTAATTGACTTTAAAATAAAAATAAAAACGATCTTGTTAAAATAAATAAGACATTTCGATGAGTTTTTTTCGTAAAAATCTCAGTAATCTAATTGAAGTATTTTCGATATACTTTAAATAAATTTATTGAAATAACTTTACTTTATATTTATTTTGTGTTAAATAAAACAAAAGTAAATATTCCAACTGATTTTGGAAGACGATTGTTTTTTTATCGAGGCTTAAAAATAAAACTCAATATTTTAAATCTAACTTCAGATTTACGTTTTATTACGATATTTTAAAATACGCTGTTAGTATATTAAACATGGAAAATCATAATATCAATGCCTTAAGTATTAATTGAAAAACGGCATGACGTATAAATTTGTTAATTTAATTTTGAAAATGTTTCATCATTAGCTAATATATAAAATAAAAACACGAAATTATTTTACGATATATGGATAAAAAGAAAAAATGTTAACATAGCATTTATTATGTTTTTTCTGAGATGAAATTTTTATTCCCAATAACAATAAACAATTGAAAAAAAAACAGTATTCTTTAACGAAAAACATTCTATATTTTAAAAATAAAAAACCGTTTTTATTAAATTTCACATGAGTTAATACTAAACACAGTAACGTCGCTCATTACCTTATTTAAATATCAACGGTATTAATTACCAGGGAGGTATCACTTGTAAACAATATCTTTAGAAACCTTATTGGAATATTTACTTAAATGTTTTCATATAATTAGGATATGTAAATTGACGATAATTAATTCCAAATAGCGAGAACGAATAGTCTAATGAAATGTTAGCATGTATCACAATTTCGTATAGGGTTCAAGTTCTAAGAAACTGAAATTATCACTTAAAGCTTGATACACGTATTTCGGTGGCATGCGGTATATTTTTTTAATATTTCTGGCTTAATAAAGGTACTAACTCAGTATATTAATATCATTATACCCTTATCTGCACCCCGTGGTGCGTAGATCACTGCATCAGAACACTGTTTTGTTTATTTATTTTATTTTATTGGCGATATCAACTGTAATACAGATAAATAATATAAAAAAAACAACATATGGAGATAATAAAACCAATGACAGATATTCGCAGACATACATGAAATACACACCAGTGTAATGATGCGTCAGTGTGAGGTATCAGTGTGAGGGTGTACATTGATGTAAGTGGCTGTTATAGTGTGAGGGTGGGACATGTGCGTGTATATTAAAACACAAGTGTCAACAATATATAAAACACAATTTTATCAATATGATATAAAAAAATTACTCAGTATTAGAAAATATCAATCATCAAATAGGTTAATATTGTTAAAGTTCCAATTATTCTCTCGAACTTATACGTTAAGCTTGTATTATATTCATATTGATACTTTGGTTGGAAGGTATTGCTTAAAACAATAAACGCCAGCCAATATACTAAAACGTATATGCCAGGGGCAAATTCTCCTAATAACCAATTATTTGCAGCTAACCATATATTTTTGTCATCGAAAGTACTGTTTTATTTTCCATTATTTTCAGGAAAAAATACATCACAAGCTGTCGTTTGCATTTCTTGCGTTAGTAAATTTATATTATATTTAGTTTAAAACATCCACATAGAAAGCCAGTGCGCTTCTATTGGCCGAAATGATTACTACTGAATTACACAAGCTTTTGCGGTCAAAAACAAAACATGAATTTAAGCCCCAAATTTAAGATTTACGTTTGACAAATTACACTTATGATTACTGTTGAATCTTGCAGCTTTCCTAAATGCAATTTAGTCTTTCAACATTTCTTCATAAAGGCTATTATTATTTAAAATAAAACTCTTTGATTTAAGACCGTGTAAGGGAGGTAGCATTATACGCACTGGTTATACGTGAGAAAGAGATAACGAATGTGTAATGCCTGAACAAGGCAGTTATATTATAATAATACTTAGCAAGTCCTGTTCAGTGGTTTGAACGTGAATTTATTGTGAAATAAATAATACTACAAACTGATATTTGAATCCTAAATATCAGCGTATCAGTAAAAATCCTTTGGTGGGTTTCGAAAAACTAAGGTTCCAAAAAAAAAAAAAAATATTCATGAGATAAAAAATGATTTTATGCAGACGATGGCAGTTCAATTATAGATTATTCTTCAGTACCAATTTGATCTTAAAAATAATGTTTAAGTTATGATTAAAACGTTACTAATAAATTAATATAGTGAATAGTGTTATGAATAAATATATGTAATGAATTATATAATGTATAGATTACATCGCTTCGTGAATATAAAGTTATATAAAAATCGATGAAAGAATGATTCTGAAAAGGCAATTTATGTTTTGTTTAGTAAACTATAGATCTGAGCGAGGAATACTTAAAAATAATAAAGGTTTTATAATTATTTAATAAACAATAATGTTTTAATTCAGGTTACCATAGACGCAAGTAAGAAATGATATATCGGTACGCTAATGAATAATACAGTTTTATAAATCACTTTTAACAAATTACAACAGAGATGAAGAACCTTTAAGAGAAGGTAATAAAGAAGTAGTGGTTAAGTTTACAAAGTTTTTGAAGTTCACAGATCAACAGATGAAAGAGTTGAAGGAAAATAGATATTAAAATATGGGCAAAATAATAAATGTTACACAGTATGTAAAGTGGCCACTTAAACCAGCCAATGACAGGTCATAAGCCCTGTAGATGCTTAGACTTTTATATTACCTTCTCTAGAAGGTTCTTCATCTCTGTTGTAGTATATCAATATTAACAGATTCCTAGGGAGTTGAATCCAGTCGTTGTCTACAAAAATTTTGACAAACTCAAAATATTGTTTTTGACGGCTGTGTTAGAACATGAAATAGCCGTGCGGATTAATCGTTCACTTCTTAGTAACTAGGGTTAGGGTTCGAGTCCCCGCGGGTTCAAGTTTTTTTTATGCTGTGTGTAGTGAATGTGTCCCACCAAATGTTTGTGTTAAATGAGAAAATATTTAAACTAAAACTATCAGTCACTAGCGCTATTTGTTGTGTATTATTTGTCAAATATAAAATAGATATTTTTTTTGATGCGCCATACTACCACTATGGAAATTTTAAACATAATTTTTTGCAGTTTATCAATCTAAAAACTAACCGCTCGCACTGGTATATGCATAAAGTTTTGTTTTTTTTTTAAATCTAGAAGTATTTTGTTATTTTAAAATAAAAAATGGCAATATGGTTGAACCTTTTACTTATGCAGAAATTATTTTGTGTTAAAATAAACTAGTTCGATGTATAAACAAGTTCTAATCCAAGTGGAAAGCCTTACGCAAGTCCGAAGTGCTAACCTCACATTTGGAATGAGTTAGGATGACCATTAGCAGTAGCCAGAAAGCCTTTAGCTCGTGTTGGGAAGTAGGTTCTACAGTTCCGGCCTGAGGGTGGTCAGCCTGCTTCCTGATATTAAGTGAAAAGCTCTACAACTCGCAACCCTAATTACATTACTACCGCGCCAAGGTTCTCACCCTCACTCCCGCCCCCGGTTACTTTCCTCCAAGTAGACAAAACTAATCTCAACTTAGAGGCTAAATACTTATAAATATGTTTAGTAGTTTGACGACGGAGGACTTATGAAATTTTCAAGCAACAGAAACGTAACAAAAATATATTTTTTTTACTGAAGATTTGTTCCGGCGGATAAATAATAAATTAACATTCAAAAGTTTCAGGTGAGATTGTAAAAGGGGATGTACCAAATAGCATAATCCGTGAGGCAAAACGGCACAAACACAAACAAACAACAAACAAACCATCACGCCGTTTCCCCGTAGGGGTAGGCAGAGAGGATAAAACACCATATCACTCTATCTTTGCATATAAACCTCGCTACCTCTACATTCATAGAGCATGCACGCACGCCGATTATTCCTCCTTTTGACATGTCCATCTTCAATTATTTGATGGACTTCATCATGCCATGTCTTTCTCTTTTTCTGTATCCATCAACATTCGCATCGTAGATCCTTTAAACCGTTTTTTCGCTGTCCAGTCGCTCTACATGTCCAAACCAACGCAGCACCCTTTCTTGATTCTGTTGATAATGCATATCTCAGTCTTACACTGTTACATGGATCTCCACATTTGTGCACCTATCATACATCGTTTTACCACACATTCGCCTAAGGGATCGCATTTCGACTGCATTTAACCTACTTTCATCATCATTTTTCCAATTCCATACTTCACTCTCATACATTAGAGTTGGCACTAGAACTCCATTGTGCACTGCTAGTTTAGTCTCCTGCGATAAACATTTGTTTGCCAAAGTAGATTTCAGCGCACCGTTCACCCTGTTTCCGGCACTCACCCTCCTTTCAATATCTTATATCTAATAGGCGAAAGTTTATATTTTAAGTTCCGTAATATCCTGCCGGTAAAACAACTTTGTGACTACAAATTTACAGTGGATCACTTTGTTGATCTGGAATATAAAAAAGAATTTCTCGTACTCACAACACTTAATTAAAAACTTAAGAGTTTTCTGGTCGTTCCCCGAATTACAAATTACTTCGGAGAACGAATATTAAATTGCGTTATTTTAATGATCTCTCGCAAACTATTATAAACATGAAAAATCTTCAACTGAAAAAAAAGAACCGAAGAGATATCTGCTAAATACTTTATAGTTTTTGTTAAAAAATAATAAATAAAAGCGTACAAAATAAATCAGTCTTTAAAAAAATGTGTCCGACTGAAAAGTCTTTTGACTTAGTGGGTAACTAATTGCAACACGCGTTTAAAAATACCAAATAAACGCTGTTCTGCAGAACTGAAACTGAAAAAAATAGTTTCCGATAAAAATAAATTATATGTAATAACAAAACAAATTTATTAGATATTATTTATTATGTAATAACAAAACTAATTTACTATGTGATAACAAAACTAATTTAATACATATAATTTATTATGTAATAACAAAACTAATTTATTAGATATAATTTATTATGTAATAACAAAACTAATTTATTAGATATAATTGATTATGTAATAACAAAACTAATTTATAAGTTATAATTTATTATGTAATAACAAAACTAATTTATTAGATACGTAAAAATACACTTGAAATAAATTCGGTTATGAAATGATTGGTTTTTATACTTGTTTACGTATTATAATTATTAACAAATTATAACAGGGATGGAGAATACCTTAACTAAGGGAATATGGAAGTCACATTTTACATTTTCACATTTTTTTTTTTTTTTTGCACCACAACAGGCCAGGAGGCCTAATTACAGTGGTGAATTACATCACAGAGCACCCAGGCTTGAGAAAAATCACATTTTAATTTTTGTGTTCTCACCGGGAATCGAACCCGGAACCTTCCGTGAGTGAGTCAAGCGTCTTGACCACTACACCACGGAGGCCGCTAGGCAAGTCTAGGCATTTACCGGGCTTATGACCTGTCATTGGATGGTTTAATCACTGTTGTAATTTGTTAATCTTAATGACTATCGAGGGAGTGAAATCCAGTCTTTTGTCTACGAACATTTGGACAAACTCAAATATTGTATTATAATTATGTTTTAATTTCAAATTTGAATATATATTTGAATATTATTAATACTTAAAGCATTAACTTTGTGGTCAAACATTTTTCTAAATATTATTAAATATTTGTATATAACTACTTACCAACTTTTCTATGTCTACTGGTTTCGAGACGTATCCGTCTCTTCGTCAGGACACCAATAATACCAACATACAAAACCCACTATACACCTTCACCGTAGTTGTTGCACATAAATATAAAATCAACACGATATGCATTTAATAAGCACATGCACTGATTAAATTACGTAAATATTCTATGTTGTTTGAGAAATAGTTAAAAAAAGATGGAGGGGATGGAAGGAGGGGTTGAGCTTAGTAGGTTTAGGGTGACCATTACAGTGGAACATCGTATAACGGACTATATTGAAAGGTTGTTTGATTATTGATCAAAGCATTATTTTTTAATGGTTTCCTAATGTGAAATATTTTCATATTATTTACTTTTAACCCTTTATTATTTGTATGTAAGATTTTAACTCGTGTGTTTTTATTAAAGTCATGATATAAATTGATAAGGTGATTTGCAAATTCGAAGAAATTATTATCGTGACGACACCTCATTTGCTCTTTAACACGAATATAAAAATTTCTTGATGTTCTTCCAACGTAAAATGAAGGACAAGAATTGCATTTTAATTAGTAAATACATGATTTATTTAGTAAAAAAAAAATTCTTCAGTAAAAAGCAACAATTTACCGATATTGTTATTCGTATAAAAAGCAGGTTTGATATTATTTGGTAAAAATTTGGATACCTTTGTGGATATAGTATTTATATAAAGAATTCTTCTATATATTTTGATATTTCAATTACGTTTAATGGCCCCTGAGAGTCTTTACCACGCTTGCCTACTTTACAAGGCATCAGGTTTTTGGCGTCCTGGTCGTCCGCTGCTGACTGTTTACCAGCAGTTCATGTTGGTTCTACAAGACGCAAACTTGATTGAAGCAAAGCTGGCAGCCAACAGATACGCCTGGAGGCTCTTTATGAACAAAATTATCAGTTTTTTTTCCATACAAAACACTTCATAGTTTGCAGCGTTTTGTAAAAATAATAACATCCGTATAACGTTATTTCACAGAAATTATTATTGAGAATGATATTCCGGCGCCCTCCAACATACCCGCCCGAACAGTTGTTCCAACACATGAAGGTGCTGGATATGAGACAACTGTACCTAAAAGAAGCACTTACACACTTCTGGTCGAACAATAAGGAGAAGTCTCAGCAAAATGTCCGTACGAGGAACCACAGCACAAATTATGTCATACCCAAAACCCGTACGAATTTTGTTCAGAGACATCTCTCATTTATCGCATAGAGAGTGTTCAATAATTCAAAAGAGCGTATTAAGCTCTTAAGGACAAAAACTGTTCTAAAGAAAGGAGTTAAGGATTGGATTTTCATTAGTGGGAGGGATTTGAGTAGGAAACTCCTTGATGATTTTCCGAATGTTTGAGTTTACTGTTTACCATATTAATGTGCCATATAGATGATTATTAAAAAACATTTTTTATGTTTCTGATCCGATATTTGTGGTGATAAACTTATGTGTCTGTCATGTCAACTAATTGCTCGTCCCATCTCAACACAGGAGTTTTAGTCCCATGGAGTTGGGACTTATTTATTGATTTATCTTGTAAACGACAAATCTGCCTTTTACAAAAATTTATAGCACTAACATATTTGGCTAAATATTTTTAAAAAAAAAACATTAAGTTCCCTGTACCCGAGATTTATAAAAAAATTAAACCAAAAAATTATATAAGATTTATAAAAAAAAAATAACCTAAAAATTATACAACATATTCAGTAGAAAGTTTAAACAATTTAAAAATAAATGTAAAAAACAAATAAAATATTTAAAAAAAATTTAACAAGAAAATTGTAAGTACTGTTTTGTACAGCTGAGCAAAACTGTATATAATCTGAAATGTATAAATAAATAAATATTATGTCTCAAATAATGTAGAATAAACTTTTTTTGCAAAATTGAAATCTGTTTAATACGACAGATTTAAAACCCATTTAAATCTTTACAAATATATTCATCTATAAAAAGTAATACTAGGCTATGATTGAAAATTATTTATTATAAATGCAATACTCGCACAAGTATGAAAAAATAGGTCCCACAGCGTTATTTCATCACGAAAATATTAAACCTATATTTTGCATGGATTATTTTTCTTATTATAAACCATAATGTTAGAGAAAAAATTACGAAATGAAATTCGATAAAATTCGTTGTGGTCTTAATTTTGTTTCCGTTAAAAAAACACGCATTTTTGCAGAAAAAAAAACTAACATTAACAAAATAGGAGAAATACTTATGTGAAAGGAATAAGTTTTTAGGACTAGATATTACACAGCTAATGAATTATTTTTTGCCAGTTTATGTATCACTTATTATACTATGTCGGTCTCGTGGTGTAGTTGTCAGTGCATTTGCTTACCATGAAAGAGTTCGATTCCCGACATGGTTGAGATGAAATAGAACGAGAATCGGGTTGTCCCGTGGCTAGGTTTGCGGACTCACGGATCAGAGGTCTGAAGCTCGAATCCCACTCAACCTCAACTTGATTCCCATTTTTTGATAGTGACTTATTTACATCTCATTAGAAATGGTCCCAAAAATCGTAATATTTGGAAAAATAATAAGAACGCAAAATTTTTTTTTTCAAAAAGGTGTTTTTATATAAGAAGATTTCACACTCTGGACTGGTACCTGAAGCGAAACCTGATCATCTGACCTTCATGTAACGCAATTGATCAATGTACGCAGCGATTAGTTTACCAATACAGTGCCCTATGCACCATCAGGTGGGGAAAGGGAATGATGAAATATTGTTGTTTTTTTTTTTGATTACTCTGAGCATGTTTTTTTATTTTGTAACTACTTTAAATTACTTTTATGAAATGAAATAAAATGATGAACATTTATCGATCTGTCTTTATTAACACTTTGAGTACCGGCCGAATACACAAAGAATTTACCCTGTGGCCGGCTCATTTTTGTGAAATTTAATGCTTTGCGAAGGGTTTTTTAAACGTGTCATAATTATGAAAATACTATGTTAAATCAATTTTAATTTCTCATATTTATTTAAAACAATTTAATAAGTCATTTTTGTATGATAGTTTTGCCAACTTTTGGCAATTGGCCTTTATGGAGAACCACATTGCAATGTTCGAACATATACCTACAGCGTTTCACTTCTTTTTTTGTGAATTGTATCCTGGAGCCGTGTAAACACGTGATTATAATAACCATGCGTTGTGTCCCGGTCCCGCGTTTTCACGTAGTTAACCAGCAGCGAAAAAGTACTAATAAAAGTCACCAGATGTCAATAAAATGCACTGTTTTGAACAGCTGGTAAATCACGTGTTTACACGGCTCCGGGATAAAAAGTGTTAAAACATTCATTTTTCTTAAATTCTTCTATCCACTCTTTTTATTGAACTGAAATAATCGAAATTAAATACACTTAATTTTTTTAAACAAAAAAACTTAAAAAATTGAACGAACGGATAGCAATTAGGAAGTTTAGTGTTTTCTTTTAAATTTTCATACGAGTTTGTTAATAGACTATTAACAAACTCGTATGAAAATTATACTATAAGAATATCAAACAAAGACCTTTTTTTTAAAGTTTTGAACTTTTTACTTTAAAATAGTGATGATTTCGCTCGTGCCGTCCCGTCGATGAGTTCTGTTGACATTTAAAATTAGAGCCCCGTAGCGATAAAATCCACTAAACGTTGAAAATAATGGCTATTTAGAACCGGAATTCTATCACAGCACATAACAATGCTGTAAGTGATGGGTTGATTCTAAAAAACTTCAGACTTAGTTCAAAGTAGTTAGTCTTCAATAAAACATTTTTTTATTCATTTCAAAATATACATTTTCCAGAAACTTCGTAGTACAGTTAAGGGCTCTAATTTTTACCGCGCTAAAGAAATCATTTTTTTTATCCAATTTTTTGTAGAGCTGAACTTGCTCATTGTCTGAGAAATATAGGATGCAACGCATTTCTTCTGGCTAAAACATCATTAAAAGCATTTTTAGATAGATGTTTATCTAAAAATGCAATTCTGCCATAATCACTAAAAGAACTGTGATTTAAAAAAAATATATATTTCTTTGAGAATTTCCAATTTGATGGAGTGTTTCTTTTGTCACTTTAAATTGAGGCACTCGAATTAAACCGCTCCCGATTTTTGCTCCGCCATTATGGAGTAGCCTATCGAAGGGAAGATTCCCGCCTCTTTGAACCGGTCACGCGCGGGAAGCTATCAGTGATGACATACATCCCCATAATACCTCCCACTACACTGTCACAGGCTTACACTGTAATGCGGGGATAGTTGGAACATGGGGACTTATTGGACAAAACCTTTAAATAATAGGAAAAAATACTTTTTTTTTATTGTCTTAAATGTTAAAATATAGGTACTTAAACCATGTTATACTTTCACGGTCATTTAAAATATCGTGTAAATATATTTTGTTACTTTGTTTAGTACGTGTTCTGTCATTGGCTACGCTGCATTCAATTGGAATAGTCAAATCAAATTAGCGTATTAAAAAATAACAGCAGCATTTATTTTTTACAAAAAGTCGTACTTTCACTGTATTTTTTCATGTTATGCCATGTTATTTATATAAAAAAAACACTAGAAAAATTAAAAAAAAAATTCTTCTGTACAGAAAATATATAAATCTGCTAATGTTTTTATTTTGGTCTACCAATAGTAATAGGAAACAAATGGACTCTTGTTAACACATAAATATTGTCAAACTTTCACTGTACTTTTCGATATTACATTTGCAAACGTTATTATGAAAAATAAACAATATAAAGAAATAGCAGTATTTTTATAAATTTGCTTTTTTATAATTTTCTCTACCTTTCTCGAAAAGTTACCAACAAATTTATAATGTTATGTTAACCCTTTCATACCGGGTATTCATTGAAATATACACGGTAATTAAGTAAGATTTAGTAACTTCTGTATCTACTGAAATTAAAAACTGGCGAGTTATTTTTTTCACAAGTGTTATCACAAAGTGCGTCTATATATTTTTTTGATTATGGCAGTAGTCGGATTTTCAAAATTATTTTTTTTAGTTTGACAGCTGACTGATTTGTTTGATTAGAAACGAATTCTTGTCATCCTTTCAAACGATATTAATATTAATTGAATTTGATAAAATAAACATACACTGTAAAATAACAGCATGTGTTACATGATTTTTTTAAATTCACTATTAGTTTAAGACCGATTAAATATGAAATTGAAATATTTTATAAAGTATAAGAGATAAAAAAAGTTAAAATATTCCAGAGATTTTCAAATAAATCCTTTAATAAGTACATAATACATAATGATTTTTACATCTACAGAAATTAATCTAGGACTGGAAGAGTTAAATCTCGGAAAAGGAGTCAAGCGTTGTTTCAAAAGGGGTGTCCATTCATATTGTATCTTTACCAAATTAGAAATTTAATATTTTCATTAAAATAAAAAAATCTTACCATCGCATATATTGTGTTTTAAATATAACTACGTAATACTTTAATTTCAATAAATATACACACTGATTTACAAAGTCAGTTGTGAATATTTCATTTTTTAAATTTTTTATTACCTGTGCTAGGCTTCAATTCACTCACACACAAAATTAATAAATGGCATAACTTCAATAAAAAAAAATCGTTATTATAAAATCATTTGAACTATATAGAATGACAGTAAAGAAATCAATAAAATAAAAATAGGTTGAGTAACATTAAAAAAAAATATACAAAATAGCCCCATTTTACGGTTAAAGAAATGTAAAGAGGGAGAATCTATATATTTGTAAATATTCCACTCCTTCTGTTCTCTTGTTATGCACGCTCGATACCCGCGGTTCAAATAAAATATGCACCGCTTTGAATTCTAGATATTTCTGCTAAAACTTAAAACATTCGACATCTGCTCATAAATATTTTCGACATAAATAAAAAGCACGAAAAAATATTTAGCCGATGCTGCTTCATTTATGTAATAGGTAACGAAAGAGAAAATTTTTTTTAATGATTTTTTTTTTATTAAATCGTAATTTAAATAGTAAACAGTCAATTGAAAATGAACATTCCGGATGGTTGTTAATGAAAATTCTAGAAAAGTGGTGTAATATTAAACATAAATGAAATAAAAAGCAATTTTTAAATAAAATTAAAATATTGTTGTAAATTATGTACATCTGATTTTTTTAGAGGTCTCATTTTCATAAATAATAAATTATTTTCCCAATTTTGTTGTTATCACGTTAGATTTTTTTATAATATTTTTAATTGTAATGGAATTCGTTGTACTGCATGTATATTAAAAAAAAAAAAATAAGGCGCCCATAATAAAATATTATATTGTGTAGGCTGGTTGCGTTACTCGATATGCCAATGCATATAATATGCAAATCAAGTAAAATAATGTAGAAATAAACATTCCGGAGTTTGAATTGAATTAGAAACAAGATGCACGAACATAAATTATTTTACGGACTCCAATGGTATTTCAGGCATATGTACATTTTCAATTCTATGCTCTCATATCTCTAAGCCGGGACATTTAATTAGCTTATTCAAAACTGTCTGGATTATACGGGCGTTCGTGGAATATACGAGAAGAACGATAGTAATGTTACGCCCAACTGAGGGATTAAAAGACAGAATGGATTCCGATGATGGTAATGGACCGATTCAAAACATAAATGGGGTAAAAGGACTTAAAAGGACATGATTAACGCGTGTCGTGGCCGAGTTTAACTGGTCATATCGTATTTTTGCATATATATAATGACATTTTAAGCCGTAAAACGCCAACGCTCTGTTGTTAAGATGGCAATTACGCTTAAATAAAATGGGCACAAAAATAAAAATTCGTTTGCTAAATACATTATCAAAAACACAATGGGTAATAATAATTTTAAGCCGGAAATTGTCACTTTGGTCTAACGCAAAATTGTGCTTAAATGTCAATTAATTAAGCAGTGAAAAAAAACCGTTTTTGTAATTCAGCGCACAGATCCAAAATACATGCTTCAAGAAAGATTTAAAATCTTCTCTTAATATTGCTTTTTTAAATTTGAAAAAATACTTGAATATTGTTTTTTTAAAATTACTCTGAGCATGTTTTCATATTTTGTAACTACTTTTAATTACTTTAAGCATTGATTTTTAAAAAGAAAATTTTATGTTTATTACTGCAATTTGTTAATATTTTTGATGTCCTTTTTGTATTTGAGCGTGGTTTTTATTCCTATTTATTTAAATTCTTATTTTTTTGTTCTTTTAAGTTTTTTTTTAAATTTCTAATATTACTTTCACTTATGTAAATACAGAATAAATACTTTTAACATAACTCTTTCGTAAATTTTTGGGCTACTTTTAATATTGCTTTTTCTTGTAATTACTTTAAACATTAACATTAACATGTTTTTAATTTGATGTTTTAATGATTTCAAATTTTAATTCAATCAAACTACTTTCAATATGGTTTTTTCCCCTTATAATAATATTGTACTTGAAATAATTAAAATAGTTTGATGTACGGAAAGCACCAAGGCGGCGTTTACAAACCAAACCTTAATAATAAAAATAAAAATCATGTTCGTGCATTTGGTAATATTTCTAAGTTGTAGCAAATCCTTTGCAACCCACTAAACAAAAATAATAAGTATTTTTGCATAGACCTTATATTATGGCCAAGTTATACAACATGAATCTACGACTCTATACAACAGAGGTATCGATAAATTCTTCCGAGAGACCTGGGATTGTATCCGACTTTAATCTTACCCTATCATAAAGTGTCTGAAATTTGGACCCTCGGAAAGTGGAAAACTATACCTAGATTCATTTGCATACTGGAAAGATGCATAGAGCACTTGATATCTTTGAAAATATTGAAACGTATTCCAGTCACTTGCTACACGATGGCAAGATCATTCTTCCGACGCTTCTGTTATCTGCAAGTCCAGGGACTTGCAGGATTCGTAAATCAATTATACTTACATAAATTAATAAATGCTCTTCCTGTATCGGGAATCGGACCCGTATCTTTTGTCGGGAGTAACACAGCGAGCTGACCACTATTTGTTGTTCTAATTAATATGTCACTTTTTTTTTTGTATACATAAATATACTATAATCACATTTAAGTTGATTTAATTCAGTTAGCGTAAGTTGATCATTATTATAGTTTTGTTAGATAAAAGTTTATATTTAAAATTGTGCAGTAATTAGGATTGAAAAGGACAGCAAACCGATGTGACATAAGTGTCAAGGAGAAGAGAAAAGGAGACGCTCGGGTGGTCTCATAAAAAGAGCACACCTAAGCCGATGTTTTTTATTTCCATTTTTAAATCCGGATCAAGGAAGAATGATGCTGGTGATTGTGTGTCAATTTATGAAATTTTAACTTTATCTGTTTTTTATTAAATTTAACTAGGACAAGAATGTGTGTTAAATTTTTGTTGTTTTTAATTAACGTAGAAAAAAATATGCAGTCAAAACCAATGAATTATTACGTCAAATATAATAAATACTAGTAGATATTAAGTTATATACATTTGAATTATTGGTTTATTTCTTCATTTGGCTATAAATAATGTTAGTGTATTAAAAATATTTCAAACGTAGCATTTTTTTAAATTAAAAATGCATAAAGAGCTACTATGGCTCTGTTTTGAAATACTTTGTACAAAATTCGTACCTGCTGAGAATGAATAATTAATTTTCACGAGGTAAAAAAGCTACCAAGTGTATGAAGAATTTACTTCACAACCATAAATGAAATAATCCAAGTATTAGAAGACGGATGAATACAATTGTGGGTGGTATTCATAAACCCCAAGAAAATTCTTTGGAATCCTCTCTACTATAAGGAAGAGTGTGTTGCTTTCTCAGGAACCCACCCAATTGAACAACTCTCAAGTATTCTTTACATTTGAAGTAGATATAACAGAAAAAATCTAAATATATTTCAAATTGTTAGTCTCCTAGCTAACTAGCTCTTTATGTACCTCATTTTACTTTTAAACAGTTACCTATAGGAGGGTGAAATGTATAATTAGTACATAGAAGGGATTTTTATATTTTATTGTTTATTCTTTAAAAAAAATTTTTTTTTAATTAAAAAAGGTACGTAAAGGTAGATACATAAAACTATATACATATTTTTAATATTATAATTAAAATGCAGTTCCACGAAGAAATGTCAGTAGAAAAACTCGATATATTAAAAAAGGTTTTTATTTAAAAAAGGTTTGTTTGCATTATTTATACGATTGTAATATTTTACTTAAGTATAAGTAACCAGGATTTTAAAATATAACGATATTTAAATCATTATCAAAATATCCGATATGAATCAAAAAGTTATATTCATTTTGTATGAATATTACTAAAAGGAAACCGATGTAAAAAATACAGCTAAATAAAGCGGTTAATATTTATGTATTATTAAACAAAGAATAATGGAATAATAAACTATTCCGTGGTGTAGTCGTTAAGACGCTTGACTCCGGACGGAAGGTTCCGGGTTTGATTCCCGGTAAGGACATAAAAAAAAGTGATTTTTCTCAAGCCTGGGTGTTCTGTGATGTAATTCACAACTTTAATTGGGCCTCCTGGCCTGTTGCTGGTCAGGAGGCCCAAAAAAAACAAAAACATAAAGGATCAATCTTAAATCAATCTCTTGTCTTATGTGAACTATTGGAATATCATCAGACGACGAGGAATCTTCATTAGCATCAGTTACCAATGTCTCATAACCCCGATTCACATCAGTATCTTAGGCATCAGTTAGTTCGTTGAAATATTCAAAGAGAAATAGCAGTTTTGCGGCCTTTTCATTACCCAGCATATTTCTAGGTTTGAACTGAACCAAACCAAATCTAGAACTGCTGTCGCTGTATGCTATTCCCGTGCTCCGGTTGAATTCCCATCCCAGTATATAACACGCCCGTGGAATCTCAGTATAGTTAAACACGGAAAAACGATGGAATTTCTCGTAAATACAAGGACCTCTACTAAATAGCATTGATATATATCAGCAATAAATATAATGATAAATACCAGTGAAAAATATCCTTCGAACCCTGTAAATAACCAAGCCGTTTTGGATGATTTTTTCAGTAAACATGCAGCGCAAAATACAATAAATGAGCGGGTGTTGTGTTTTACGTAATATTATGTGCTGAGAAATACAAGTTTTGAAACAAAAAAGTAAGAAGATTAAAAATAAACAAGTAAAACTACTAACAACATAGCGTCAGAAACCCAAAGCATAACAAAGGAGTTTATTTAAAATCCGCTTCCCATTGCCAAGTAAAGTATGTTCCATTGACGAAAGTTCTATAAAAAGCCGCGGAATATAAAGAAAATTACGGCGATATTTAAGGAAGGCATTTACGTTAAGTTCAACAATAACTGGATGATTTTTCCGCGCCATTTCACATCAGGTTACATAACACAGGCAATAAACAAGTTACGGCCTATTAACTCAATAAGCCTTATTTTCAGAATGAATAATGAAGGAATCTTTGTATCTTCCTAAACTTAGTGGAGTTATGATGATAATTTGGTTTGCAGCCATTTATTATTTGATGGTGGTCATAACATTTATTGGCGAAGATAACGATGTACAAACATAAATTGAATCGTATCATAGTAAAAAAAAAAACTGTTATCTACAAAAAGTTAAAGCGATACTGTAAAAAGACCGTTTTCATAATTAACTTTTATAGTTTGGACATTAAAATAGCAGTAATTATTTTAGTTCTTTGTAATTGTATTCTACGAAATTAACAAATACATTTTTATTTTCTTTCTCTATTTTGCTTACTAAAAATATAATAAAACTTACTGGTCTAAATAATTCGGGTACATAAATTCATTGCAAAGCAAGTTCACTACGATTTATTTAATGTTGTTTCAGTTTCAGTTACAGATTTCTTCTGTCACGCAATATAGTAAATAATGAAAAAGTAAGTGATAGATAGAAATATGATGTATTTTGAGTTTCTTTGTTATATCTTGGTAGACTGCTTGCCAATTAAACTTGACAAAAATTAAGCAAATTAGCAGGCATCAGAATTGGAGCTCTAATGAATGAATATACTTGCGAAGCATTAAAAGCTCTGCAAAATTGTACGTCATCATCACACCCGCTTACGATGGTGCACAGAACACTGCATTAGTAAACCGAATGCAGGATATCTTGGTCATCAGTTACATGAAGGTAAGGTGATCAGTCTAACGCTTTAGGTGCCATCAATCAAAACAATATTTCGTGTCAATATTGCCTGGAATTGAATCCGGAATCTCAAACACTAGTAAAATTTATTATTTTATAAATAGCTTCCAGTATTACAAAAGAGGTCTGAGGTTCAATTCCAGATATAGTTGCCATGAAATTATTACTCAAAAACATGTTTTACGCATGATATTTATAGTTCTTAGGCTAAGAAGAATTCACTTCCCTCTCTTCTCAATCCAATGAAGTACATATTATGTACTTCTGGATTACTTTCTTTCAGCACAAAGATGCTAAGGCTACCAGATTTCAGAGAGCTCCTTCGGGCAGCTTTTCTCGTTTGACAACGAGCAAATTTTCCGTGTATGTGGGCACCGCCAAGGAGACTTATGTCCTCAGATGCGGTGTGCGGTATGTGGTGGGTAAGCAAGTTCTTAGGCTAAGATCTGAAGCCATAAAAATGATTATAGAGATCATCTTACCTTCATTTAACAATATTGATCAATATATAGCGGTGGGTGTACCAATGCAGTGCCCTTTGCAACCTTTGATGCGTAAAAAAATGTTGATGATGCCGATATCAGAAGGTTTTCAGAAGCAAAATTAGGACGAATCGTTTTTTTACACCTCAATTACATTTGAAATGACAAAAAATTCCAGGTATTCCTGGACTTTGAATATTTGTATCAAACAATAAAACGATAAAAGTCAATTGAATCCTATTCAGAGCACGCGTCCGTATCGCAGGGCGTGTGAATCGCCCCTTATACAGGATGTAAAAACTTTACGAGGAAGTATAAACATTGTGGACATTCTTATCGTCCATTACGAGCAGTACACGGGGTGGCATAAACCTTCTCCAATGTCGGCTGCTCAGTTACGTAATAAGATAATCAAATATTAAGGGGCGTACCCAGCGACTGTTTATGCGAATATGGCTGTAATGTTCACAGAAATAACAGGCATTTTGACTCTTACGTACGAACGCGCAGCAAAATAATAAAATAAATAAAAAAAAAATAAACAATTTTAAAAATTGAGAAAATATAACACTAAAAAATATTGAGTAAAAACACAAAATTTGTAAATTTTTAAACACAGGCACATATTAAACATACATCTTTATTTTCAAAATACAGTTAATGTTAATTATGTAAAGAAGCTTTTCTTTAATTTATCCTTAAATTTTCCGTAATTTATTTCTTGACGTGGTTTTTGGATATGGTATATTTTTAATATTTTTAAATGTGTCACATTATATTATGTAAGTACCTTAATGTGTTTTTTTTCTTTCATATTTACTGTTTCATACTTTATAAATATTTGTAAATAACTGTTGGTTTAGTTTATTATTAAATTATTTATTTTTGCTTATAACTTAATTTTACTTGTATGTATATTCGACAATGTATTTTTAACCTAGTATGTAAAAGGCACTAAGTGCTTTATATTTGAATAAAATAAAAAATTGCAAAGGTAGCGTTTTCGCAAAATTATTCAGAGATTTTTCAAATAAATGTGATGATGTTTACATTATTTTCTTGTTTTATATTATTTACCTAGGGATAAAACCAGGTGTTTGCTTAACGGTTTAGAAAGGGTCGTACAAAGAAAAACTTAAAATATAACTGATAAAAAGGACCATTTTTTAAGGCTCACCAAGTTTCAAAAACGTATTTATTTTAACATTGTGCGTCAGATAAAGAAAAACGATAAAAATGAACTTAATTTGAATCTGGATGGAAAAGTTTATTTAATTTGTTGAGTAGAAAACTTGATGGGATATGACGATATGACGACTTACTTAACTGTATGAGTGTCCATAGAGAAACCTTTTACAATTTGGTAAAAATATAGAAACTCGTTAATATAATATGGGATTTGGCTAGTGCTGCATACAAATTAAAAAATAAGCTTTGAGCTTTTGTTTTGAGCAGCATTAACCCTCCCGTGCCAAAGGAAGGTATCTAGGGTCCCCCAGGTAGCATATTTGTTCAATACCTATTTTGTTAATTATCAAATTGATTTTATTTTTTGTGTTTTTCTATTTGTGTAATGTTAAAAACGTATCAACAACATTTTTCGGCCGTTTTCTTTCAATAATAATTTAACAAAGTTATGTTTAAAGCAGCCAGCCATAGAAAAGTGAAACTTAAATAATAGCACTTTAATGAATGTAGTGAATAACCAAATCGACACAACAGATGGAATGTTTTCGACATTAACAAATGATAAACAATGAATGCATTAGTTTTTTTATAAAATGTAAACAAGAATCTAATTATGTATTTGACTAGTTTTAATGATTTTTAAAGTAACGTAAGATTTTTCTATTGCTGTGGATTTGCTGTGGAAATGCCGTTTTTGTGATCGATACTTTTTTAGAAGGTTAATACAGTTTTTTGTATGAAAGTGGTTTGGCTGTTTTAGCAGAATATAGAATTCTCCAATGTCGGCTGCTCAGTTACGTAATAAGATAATCAAATATTAAGGGGCGTACCCAGCGACTGTTTATGCGAATATGGCTGTAATGTTCACAGAAATAACAGGCATTTTGACTCTTACGTACGAACGCGCAGCAAAATAATAAAATAAATAAAAAAAAAATAAACAATTTTAAAAATTGAGAAAATATAACACTAAAAAATATTGAGTAAAAACACAAAATTTGTAAATTTTTAAACACAGGCACATATTAAACATACATCTTTATTTTCAAAATACAGTTAATGTTAATTATGTAAAGAAGCTTTTCTTTAATTTATCCTTAAATTTTCCGTAATTTATTTCTTGACGTGGTTTTTGGATATGGTATATTTTTAATATTTTTAAATGTGTCACATTATATTATGTAAGTACCTTAATGTGTTTTTTTTCTTTCATATTTACTGTTTCATACTTTATAAATATTTGTAAATAACTGTTGGTTTAGTTTATTATTAAATTGTTTATTTTTGCTTATAACTTAATTTTACTTGTATGTATATTCGACAATGTATTTTTAACCTAGTATGTAAAAGGCACTAAGTGCTTTATATTTGAATAAAATAAAAAATTGCAAAGGTAGCGTTTTCGCAAAATTATTCAGAGATTTTTCAAATAAATGTGATGATGTTTACATTATTTTCTTGTTTTATATTATTTACCTAGGGATAAAACCAGGTGTTTGCTTAACGGTTTAGAAAGGGTCGTACAAAGAAAAACTTAAAATATAACTGATAAAAAGGACCATTTTTTAAGGCTCACCAAGTTTCAAAAACGTATTTATTTTAACATTGTGCGTCAGATAAAGAAAAACGATAAAAATGAACTTAATTTGAATCTGGATGGAAAAGTTTATTTAATTTGTTGAGTAGAAAACTTGATGGGATATGACGATATGACGACTTACTTAACTGTATGAGTGTCCATAGAGAAACCTTTTACAATTTGGTAAAAATATAGAAACTCGTTAATATAATATGGGATTTGGCTAGTGCTGCATACAAATTAAAAAATAAGCTTTGAGCTTTTGTTTTGAGCAGCATTAACCCTCCCGTGCCAAAGGAAGGTATCTAGGGTCCCCCAGGTAGCATATTTGTTCAATACCTATTTTGTTAATTATCAAATTGATTTTATTTTTTGTGTTTTTCTATTTGTGTAATGTTAAAAACGTATCAACAACATTTTTCGGCCGTTTTCTTTCAATAATAATTTAACAAAGTTATGTTTAAAGCAGCCAGCCATAGAAAAGTGAAACTTAAATAATAGCACTTTAATGAATGTAGTGAATAACCAAATCGACACAACAGATGGAATGTTTTCGACATTAACAAATGATAAACAATGAATGCATTAGTTTTTTTATAAAATGTAAACAAGAATCTAATTATGTATTTGACTAGTTTTAATGATTTTTAAAGTAACGTAAGATTTTTCTATTGCTGTGGATTTGCTGTGGAAATGCCGTTTTTGTGATCGATACTTTTTTAGAAGGTTAATACAGTTTTTTGTATGAAAGTGGTTTGGCTGTTTTAGCAGAATATAGAATGGACCTGACTGCACCCGATAACACGAATTTAATTTTTTTCAAAATAGTGGACTGGCTGCTTTCTGCATAACTATGTTCAATTCACATTTGTCTTTGCTTTCCCCCAGGCAAACAGCAAGCATAACGAATTATTTACTGCACAGTTTAGAAATTTTCGACTCTTCGGTTAGTTTGCACGTGTGCCTCTTCACTACCGACTCATTGCCGAACCATCCCCCTAACTGGTGGCGAGACAAACCAGTGTTATTCAAAACGTAGCAGCGAGAGGAGCGCGCTTCCATATATAATACTCTCGCAACAGTATTTTATGAAAAAATGTATGGATTACGCAGAAAACTAGAAATATTATGAACCAGTTTTATAAACGCTACCATGACAATCAAAATGATCCATATATATTAAAAAAATAGTATTTGAAGCATTTAAGCTGGATTATTCGTGGTACCCCTCAGGCACCTGAGATTTTTTCAGATACATGCTCGGAAAGGTTAAATAACAAACTTATTTAAGATTATTTCATTTCAATGTTTGTCTTGCCTGTTTGTACCCGTAAAAAAACTAAAGGTCAGACATCTTCAAACATCTTAAAATATTAAATATTGGGGTGGTGAGACGAAAAGGTAGCCTAAGTGAGAAAACTAACGATTTTAGTGTTTTTATTTTTTTTTTCAAGATAGTCTCCTTTTAGGACAATATACTTTTCAAGACGACTTTCCAACTTCTTCGTCCCTTCCAAAAAGTTATTTTTCTTGAGCTCAGCAAAATAGTGTGAAGTTTCTGTTTTCACATCATCGTTTGTTGCAAAACGGCATGCCCCGAGTAATTTTTTTAGGTTGGGAACAAAAAGAAGTCGCAGGAGCTAGATCTGGTAAATACGGTGGGTGATCAATCAATTTGCAGCCTGATTGGTTCATTTTTGCCTGCACGACGGCCAATCTGTGAGCAAGTGCGTTATCATGATAGAAGATAACTTTTTAACGAGCCAAACCAGAGTGTTTTTTATTTAATTCGGAGTCAACACGGTCCAATAATGCTGCGTAGTAATCGGTAAGAACAATTCCCAACGTATCCCAAAAAACAGTCGCCATTACTGTACCGGCTGATCGGGACGTCTTTTCCTTCTTCGGTAGGCCTTCGCCGCGTTTTCTCCACTGCTTAGACTGTTTTTTTGTCTCTTGCGTTTAATATGAACTCAAGTTTTATCAACAATGACGTATCGAAGAAAACAATTCTTTGGATATATTTTTTTTTGTTGCTAAAAGCGTGTCCGAATCCATCACACGTGTGCATTTTTGGTACATGGTGAGCAAACACGTCACTCATCACGCGGAAAGCTTTTTCATACAAATATATTTGTGTATGATCGCGTGCACACAATCAATTGATATGTTTGCATCCTCTGCTAGATAACGGATTTTGATTAGACAATTTGCCGCAATTATATTATAGATTTTGTTGACAATTTCTAGTGTGGTGACGATATTTGAGGGCATGGGGTAGTTGTCTTCAATAGCACTCGTAAACAACAAACTTTCCAAAATTTAACAGTTCCTAGCAAAAGTGCAAACTTGTCATAAACAGCATCCAGTTTGGCTTTGATTTTTGCATTGTTTTTCCCTTTCTTGTGAAGGAACCCAGTCACTGAACGATATTGGATTTTTTCAATTTTTCACAAAACATACATTTTGCTTGCTGCCGCAAAACTGCCGCAAAAACCAAACTGATTGTAAGTTTTGCTTTAAATTTTGACAGACGTCATGTATTGGACGGCAGATGTCAAAACCAATACGGCGTTTGTAGTCATGTAACGCCATCTATCGAAAGCTAGCTTTCGTCAAACGACTCTTGTATACGATCAAGAAATGTAAGATCGACCCAACTTTTTCGCCATTTCTTTGATCTTAATAAAATGTCTAAAAGGCATATTTTTCAATCTACAAGCAGTTAATTTGTAACATAAACAAAACCTTATGTCAATTTTAAAGTTTTTTAAATAATAAAGCTTATTCGTGGTACTTTTAAGGGAAAGTTTTAATATTTGAAAATATTTTTTTACGCAAAACTCTCCAACCTTCCTGGCAAAACGCGTTTAGCGAATACTCAAACGATATTAACAAAAATCTTTCTAACTACACATTGTAAATATTTTGTCCAACTTTGAACATTTTTATTTTAATAGGTACACAGTAGACACCGTTCGTTTTATTTATAAACACGTTTCTAAAAAACCAAACACTGATCGTTTTGAATATAGTTAAGAACAATGTAGTGAAAATACCAATAAAATTCCTTAAAAACAAAATGGTTTTTATCGTTTAAAAAATATTCATTATTAAGAAGAAAAAAATTAGAATCGAGTACTTATCTTATAAATTACCCTTTAAATTTAATATATTAAAATATAATCATAACTTGCTGAAGTTAAAATAAATCAGCGTCATGAAATTTATGACGTTAATTAGGCATTTAAAAGTTTGGAATTTCAATGTTAAATCGGAATGAAACAAAGTTATGACGTTACAGTTTGTATTGACTGTTGGAATTTAAGGTATACACGAAGGGTCGCCTTGCCAAGGAGAGTACTGCGCCGCGCCGCAGAGAGCGGATAATTTGCATATATATTACCTCTCCGCTCGACAGTATTTAAGTCAAACAGACAAGACGCAAAAGTTGCCAACCTTTCGGAATAATAATTCAGTATTGTAATCTCGCTAGCCGGCTGTTTATTCATAATCGAATTTGTATTTAAAACAACTCATTCAACCGAGGAGTCGTCCTGTCTCCCTTAAACTTTCTTCCTGTACGGCTCGCCTTAACTTTTGGCTAACAGAAAGCTGTTTTGCTTCGGAATTCATAAATTCGATAAGGTGCTCTGAAACTTTCAGAGACAACGATTTGCTGGTGGTACTTGTCCGCGGGTGTTTCCAACTGTAAACAATGGATTGTGAGAATGACGAAATATTCAAGATTAACGATAATCTGATTTAAGTCATATTTCAAAACATTATTCAACGGAACGTGAAATCTTATTCTCCTTATTACTCAAAGGATGCAAAAATAAAATGGTCTATTGAGGAAAAACGGTTTCAATAATTTGAAAACACGAAAAATTGTTAAATTATAAAAACTAGATTAACTGATGTCGTTTTACACCACAAGTAACTTAAACTATATAAACACGTACTTGCAATTTGCGACTCGAAACTTTTGACTTCGTGCGTCGCGTCGACGTCAATGCTAAAAAAATATATTTACAATATCTGGCGATAACTTTTTTTTCATGAAAACTAACTTTATTCTATTCAATACAAATTGCAGTAACTTCTGTTATGTTCTTATGTTCTTCACATTCTGTAATAATTTGATCAAAAGTTAAATGATTGGTTTAATTTTTATTCAGATCCATAAATATACTGTTGCAGGGCGATGCTGTTTCTTATGGCAATGAGTTGTTCTTATCGGAGAAAGAAAATCTCCAGTACAAACTGAATATTTGAGTGAGAAATTAAAATTCTTCCCGTGACTTTCGTGAAAGTTTTTCTTTTTTTTGTAGAAAGGAATATTTTCGTTTTTATGATTTACCCCAATATTTAATTTTGAGGGCCATTTTCAAAGAGTTGTAAATAACTCACTATTAGAAAATGCGAATCAAGTTGGGGTAGAGTAGGATTCGAACCACGGACCTTTGGTCCGTGAGTCAGAGACACTAGCCACAGGACCACAACCCGATTCAATTGGTTGGATGTGATGATTGCAGGATACTCCTATGAAGTTCAACGTTGACGCTTGAGCAGGTTAACTTAGGTCGTTAGAGACAATGCCGTCGTAGCGTGACATTGCCAAAAAAATAGGTGACGACTAGCGAGATTAGCATAGATTTTGCGAGATCAGCCTAGATGAGTCAGCGTAGAGAAGCAGGTTCAGTGTAGTCGGGCGAAATCGGCGTAGATGGGCGTGTTTGTTGTAGTCGAGCTAAATAATGATGAGATCTAATTTCTTACTGTCGGAACCGGATATTCCATTAATACTGCGGAGAGTCTGGGCTTCCAATCACGTCGATTGGAGAAGGTCACTGCTGCAGTCGAGCGTCCTGCCGGATACCACCCTGATAGCTCGGAGGGCCTTTACGTCGGTTTGTCACCACTTTGGAGGTTGGCGAGGTACGGAGAAATGTAAACGCGTGTGTGTTGTAGCGCGTTCTTCTAATGACTGAATGAGACTCGTTCACTCTAAAATCAGCAGTTATGCATGTACATATGTGTATGGTAGGAGTATGCATTGTCCGCAATGCGTGCAAATAATTATAAGAATTTATCGTACTTGATAAATGTATTTTTTAAATATTTTTTTAAAATTTAATCTTTTCAATTTAAAGTAATAACAGTTTTAGAAGTGTTTGAATTAAAATAACTATATATTATAAATGTATATTGTGTCAGAAGACTTTTCTTGCTCCAGAAGTCTGTCGTGATCATAAAGATCATTAGACCGATTGTCGACTGGAATAAAAAAACAACAAAAAAATCTAAGTACTAGTATCTTAAATACGGGGAAATGTTTAAAGGTAAACTTCTATTGTCGTTGTTTTTCTAGGACATAAGTGTCAAGTACTTTTTTGATTTTTGAAGTACCTAGTTGCTTTAAATTTGTTTCTTCTGAAAGGATTTTTTAAAAATATTTATTTACTTTTTTATCAATATATTTCTCAAATGGTTCATGTTTTTTTTTATTCTACATAAATCTAATTTTATACATCTAGTAAATGTTATAACTGTGATTCTCCAAAAAAAGATAATAACTCTTGTACTTGGAGAGTGACTTATGCTGTAATAGTCCTTTATTTATATAATTTGGAATATACGAGTACATAAGAAAAAAAGAAAAAACTTATGGGATATACTAAGAAAAACAGAAAATATTAATGCATTCATACTAATTAAAATTGAATGCAGGATTATATTAATATTCGGCAGACAAAGAACCAAAATTATTGGGTTATTTGGCAAATTAATCTGTCAAAGGCATGAAGTTAGTTAGGCCGCGAAGTAAGTAAATTAAATTAGCAAAACTGTTGATGATTAATTAATTGGAGAATTTAGCACCTGGAACCACCGCTATCTCAAATGCCGATTTTGAATAAAGTTATTTTAATAAGCCAATCTTAAATACAACTTAAGTATTTATTATATTTACTAATTTAATATGGTATGAATTATATAATATATTTATTTACGACTAGGCCGTTGTGGTGTTACTTTTATAAACTAATCATTTATTCGGTGAAAACGTGGAAAAAAAATATTAATTACGAAATAAATTTACATAAACGAACTCAAGTGTAAATTAAAATTTTAATTTCACGTTTTACGAATAGTTTTTAAGACATCATCATCGTTCCCTTACCACACCTAATGGTGCATAGAACAATGGTACATCAATCGCAGTATATACTGATAGTTTGTTACACGAAGGTAAGATGATCAGTCTTACGCTTCAGGCACCAGTCCACGGACTATGAAATGTTCTGGTGTGAATATACCCTTTTAAATAAATATTTCATATTAACCATGTCGGGAATCGAACCCTAGACCTTTTGCATGGCAAGCGCACACCTTTTGCATGGCAAGCGCACTGACCAGTACACCACTAGGCTGACAAATAACTTAATTAAGACATATTGAACAAAAAACTATTACTAAAATAGTATTTTCCCATTGAAAGAACTCTGCCTGCAACATTAAAAACAAATGTTTGTTAAATTTCAATGTTATTGTAACAATATCGCCTTATCTAAAAACTGAAAATATACATAAATTCAAATTTTACAATTTTACATTAAATGTATAGATAAATCAAATTTAATATGTTAATGTGATCTTTTTTCTTAAAAAGGCCTAGTGAAGATTATTTATATTATTTTTATTATATATTTGCAAAACTAAATCAGTCTAAATGAAATTTCTAATCAAAAATAATAAAAGTAAATTCAAGATATAAATAATAATAACTTAAAGAATCTTGTATCGTAATTGTGACATTTAATGCAGATATATAAAGGTAATTACTAAATATATATATTATGGCTTCAAACAGATGCTCTAGTACAAGTTCTAGAACTAGTGAGTTAAATATGAACTCTCTCTCTAACAATGATCGTCAAAAAACAGTGTTTCCTAGCCTTCTTTATGCCATGCCCCACCGGGGTTTTTTTAAAAGTCAGATGCCCCACCGGCATCTTTTTTAATTGAACAGCAGATACATTTTCAATTTATCTTGTAATATGTTTGTAAACATATGAACCCCTAATGAAATTAAATAAAACCTATTTTAATGCATATACCATAACTGAAATTATTACAAAACACAAATTGAAAATGTAATTTAGTAGAATAAAATGAAAACGTGTATTGTGCCCTTTATAGACACGTCTTCCGCGCATTTACATACCTATAACAATATTCTATCAAAATATCATTATACAATTATACAGCTTGGGCCCGGTACCAATACAACATCTACAGCTACATCCTGCACAGTTTCTGTGTTTTAAGATAATTATTGAAACGCGTTTCATTCTATTTTAAGTACAGTTTGACGTATATTTCAATTTTGTACATCTCGGGCATTTTTTTGTATGTCCGGTATGTATTCCCCTTTATATGTGGAATGCCTAAGTGTCTCATCTCTGAAGCGTGGTGACCCACCTTTGAGGCGTTATGCCCCACCGGTGGGGCGTGCGCCCCACCGTGGGAAACACTGGTTTAAAGGATGCCAAAAATCAGCAAAAAAAACTTAAGATCTCTTAGCGAACAACATACTTAGTAAATTTCAACGAGGCGCTCTTATTGTTGCTGTAAATAGCATTATGTATTATCTTGTTTCGCTAGTACAGTCAACGCCAGGCAAAACGGATATGTTCACAGATGTTATTGAATCTATAGAAACACTCTACAGCAAAATCCATGATTTATAAACATTTAAATTTACTGACGATAAAACAAAATCTATCAAAAGAAAAAAAAACGTCTTGTCAAAATAAATCTCTGTAATGTAATGTTAACTCCTCAATCCAATGAATCATCTGAAGCACTTCTAAAAAATATGTACATCAAGATTAAAATAAGGAATTTGAGAATAAGTGTAAACGAAGTAAAAATATTTTCGCCACTTGACACGTGCAATATTTACACACATGTCCACCCTCATTCCAATATAACTCCCACTCACCTATCTTCTCACTCACTTACACTCATACAAACACACTAGTATATATTGTACGCGTATTTAGTGTATTTCTGTATATATCTGTCGTTGGTTTTATTCTCTGTATATTTTATTTGTTATATTTTTGTTACATATGTTACTGTTGACATCCCCAATAAATAAAATAATTTAAAAAAAAGGTTTCTAGAAATAAAATATTACAAAAAACGACGGTGCAAATACGCTAAAAATATTCTTAAATTCAATGACATTAATGTCGATGAATTGAAAAAAAGAAAACCAACTGTTATCCTAAAGAGAATGCATAATTAATATGATAAAAAAGAATTCCTGGTAGACACGATAGCGCGAAATTCCGAAATAATTATTTTAACCCAAGAAAAACCAGTTAAACACTTTTTTCGCATTAAGAAAATAACATTTTTTTTTAACGAAACGTCTAATTATACTGTGGAAGTAGACCCGAAAATGAAAAACGCGATGATAAGGACAAATAAGGTGAATATTGGATATCAAAAAGTTGCAGTTGAAGACGTTAACATCTTGATGCGGTGCGGGGTTATCATTGTTTACGTAGGAGTCAGCGCGGGACGGAAAACCGTCCAGAAACATACTTGTGGGCAAGGAAAGGGGTAGAGGAAGGTGGGGCATGATGGGGTAGTGGGGCAAGATGGGGCCCTGCGATAAAAGCCGAAATCTGCCAAGTAGCTCCGAGCACATTACGCCATTTGATGATCTCCTAAGACCTTCCACCAATGGTGCAATTGCAACGGACATGTGTGCACGCTCCGATACGCAACAATACTTAACGTGTTTTTCGCAAATTTTATTTTATTTTATTAAGTTTTGCTGCTTGTGACATTAAAGGAAGCATATCGTGATTTTAACTGGCTGATGGTCGCTTTACAAGCTCAAAGTATTGTCATTTACAGTAAGTTCATCAATTATTTCTAGAGAAATTGTATTTCGTAATCAATAAGCGTTGTTAACAAGCATAGTAAAAGGAGCAAGACAGGGTATCGGTACCCCATCTTACCTCATTGCTTGAACACAATGTATTAACAGTTTTTATTTTCTTTGTGAAAGCAGAATATGGTCCGAAACTACGTTTGAAAGACCACGAGGGAGAGTTGGTCAAAGGAATGCATGAATCGAGATAAAGAAGACATTTTAGAAGAGAGAAAAGGATATAAACTAGCTAAAAGATTTTATTCAATTCCTCAAACTAGTTTGGAGCAAAAAGTTATGTTGGCCAGGCAAAATAATAACGAGATAGATAAGGTGAAGGTTCTTTTGGGTCCTAAACATACAGTTTTTAATGAAAATGAAGTAGCCATCGAAACGATCAAGACGTAACTCTTCTTCCATAAATGATGAAGATGATACAGAGTGCCTGTTTTGTAGAGGGTCATACGTTGAGTCAAATAAAAGCTGGATAGCGTGTCAAATGTGCCAGAGCTGAGCACACTGTTCATGCGCTGGAGTAGACGAAAAAAACCAAGACAACACCCTTGTCTGTCCAAGTTGCAAACCGCAGTAGGCGGTACCCCATCTTTCCCCACCAGTGGGGCAAGACGGGATAATTACGAATGTTTTTAATTGATTTCTTTTACTAGTTTTTTAAATCTTATTTTCAGTTTTTTTGTAACACGTTTGTTAGATTAAAGATCAAAGTTTATAAAAATAAACTTATTTTAAAGGATTTAAAAAAAAAAACGCGTTTTATTGACGTATTACCTTAAAGGCCCCATCATGCCCCACCCTCCCCTACATATTGCGGAGGCACACATACGTATTAACATTGTATAAATAAATAACATGTATTAATAACAATACTAGGTTTAAGCTGGGTTGCGGTCCTGTGGCCAGTGTCTCTGACTCACGGACCAAAGTTCCTTGGTTCAAATCCCACTTTACCCCAACTTGATTCTATTTTCCAATAGTGAGTTATTTACAACTCGTTGAAAATGGCCCTCAAAATTAAATATTTGGGTAAATCATAAGAACGCAAATATTTCTTTTTTCAAAAAAAATAAAAAGCGGACATTTCCGACAGATGACATTTCATACGGCTAAAACTTGTGTATATTATTTCACTTATAAATTTGTTGATATGATGAATTCTTTAACATCGAATAGCTTAACTTAATTTTTATTTAGGTATAATTATTGATTGTTTTTTTAAGTGAAATATTCATGCTACAAAAAGATGCAAATGGTTAAGGCTGTAGTCTGGTAAAACGCACGGAAAATGAGTAAATCATACGATTTTGCCATTTTAAAACGAATGTTTTTTTTAAATCGCGCAATAGTAAAAAAATAAAAAAACCTTGAATTAGGTAGAAACAATATTTTCTAAATGTATTTCTGTCAAAAATATACTCCAAAGTTTTAGGTAACTAAAATATACCTTTAGACCGGCAGATTACGCCATTTCAAATTTAGACTAAACTTTGGTATCTGGGATCTCAATAAAGACTAAGTATTGAACAAAAAATGTTACTATAATTTAAAGATAATCAATTGATCATGAAAGTGATTCAAGCAAAATGTTCCTTTTTTGTTTTTGAAAATAAATATAAGCATTTTAAATCACATACATTTTTATGACATTTTCCTTAATTTCTACGTAAAATTATGCCCTCGGTAATACTTTAAAAAATACTTATTTATTGAAATGTTTTCGTTGAAACCTTTTTCAATAGAAAAGTATTCTCTTTTTTAAAAAAAAAAGACAGTTCTGGTTCTAGAGAATGGACTGCCACACACGTCTATTCTGGCATACATTTCTAGCTTCTTCAATATTCATTCATTTTGTCATGCATGCCCTTCGGTTCTGCCTGCTTTTGACACGACCAGTCTTAAGATTTTGGTTTATCTGATCATACCATGTCTTTCTTGGACATCCTGGTCTCACATTACCGTTCATTTTTGCCGGATATACTTTTTTTACCATTATTTCTTCATCCATTCGTTTTATATGACCAAAACTTGCATAAAAAAAAATCTAAAAAAAAAATGACAGTATTAATAATTGCGTTTTAAAGTGTACAAATTAATGATTTGTTTGGATTTTCAAATTTTTAATTTGAAGACAGAAACGTGTTTTGATACTATTTGATATTAGTTGTTGATGAAGGTAAAACTTTATAAAATACAGCAAAAAAGACGGAATTTTATTTTATTCGAAACTCACTATCGCGTTGCCACAATTAGCCTTGTATTCTTGGAAAAAAATGTGTTTGTTAAGTTTTTTAAAGTGATTATTATTATATTTGAACAAAAATAAATATTTTGTTATTTTACGAACGTTTCGTTTTAAAGAAATAAAACTACGAAGATATTTTATTGTGAATATTCAATTATTGGAAATAATAAAAGGACGTAAGTGTGTATTATATTATGTTTTAAATTATTTTAACCATTTATCAATATAAACTTATTAAAGTTATGTACTTTGAGAATGTAGATATTTTGGTAGTAATATAATCCCATGTTAACATACATAACTTATACTTCAGAAACAGCAAAGTAATGCATTAAGTCCAAATCTCTAAACAATGTAACGCGTTTCATGTTTTTGATAAGCCTTTGTGTTGTGTTGTGTTGTGTATCGAAGTTAACCAAATTCCAAGCCATGTTTTCCGAAATAATAAATTTCTAAGGCATTTCTCACATACGTGTTTATTATATGCCGGAAAAGAGTTTTCCAGCGCGAAGGCTTAGAATCAAAAAGTTTGCGCAACAAAGTGCCGGCATTACCCGGTGAGCAAGGGCGCGCGGTAACTTTTATGTTTTTTGTTAATTTACGTAAAACGAAATAAGTACATAACTTTTTCGTTTACACTGCAGACTCAATACATACTCAAGTCTTTTTTTTATCCTCAAGGATCACATTATTCTCATGCATAAAAATGAAACAATGTTACGGTCTTCAAACGATGGGAAAAAAATTGTTTTACATGTGAAATACATTACTCATATGTTTTGCGACTAAAATATACCGTGAAAAAGTATGATGATATGACCATTGCAGGAGATTGCTGCGAGATATTGAATAGACTGTTAAGCGTATCCTCCAGATGTTTATTAAAATATATGTGTATTTAATAATTTTAATTGCATGTTTTGCTATTGTTTGATATTGAGCGTGCTTCCATTTTTCCTTATGTTGTACTACACAGGGCTCTCGGTCTCATAGAGTTAGGGATATGTTATTATTTTTTGTAATTTACATGTTAATGTATGAATGAATAAATAAAAGGCATATACTATAGATGGTAAAAAAATCTATAGTGTATGTTACATATTGTTTAGAGATTTTGTAAATAAGATATATTTCATCATCAATACATGTCCATTTACTAGTTGGAGAATGTGTCCAAAAAGGACCTGCAGGTATTTCTGTTGGATGCCACCTCTTGCGCATCTTTTTAAGTCAGTTCCACGTTCCGCAGTTTTCGACAAACAGTCAGCAGCGGGCGTCCAAGACGTCGAGAACCAAAGAAAAGAGAGGAAAAATGCCTTGTCAAGTAGGTAAGCGTGGTGAGGGCTCTCAGGAAGCATCTGCAGTATATGTCCCAGCCAACCATATTGCCTTTATTTGATGAAAGTTGTCACAAAAGCTTGCTGCGTCCGTTCTCTTATTACTTCATTCCCACAAAGTCAAACCACCGCACACCCAAAATTCTTTTAAGACACTTATTCTTTAAACTCAATATTTTGCGGTTACGGGCCCTAGTGAGGTTCCACAATTGCGTACGTATATTTAATGCAAATAAAATATAGAAACTAAATATTTTGGTATACTTTTTTCATTTTGATAGATTGAATTCTTGTGATAAAACTTAAGAGCTCACCTCGGCTGATTAAATAGGTTACACTTCACTACTTTTTGGAAAAGTGTTATAACCAAAAAGTCTGGGTCATCAGTCAAATGTGTTCCTTTGACCTAAGAAAACCTAGTACAACAAAAGTAAATTTGGTTTTCAAAGTTCCGGAAATCATTGAAACTATCAGATGTTTTGGAACTAAAAACGCTGACAGAATGGTCAACAATTTTCAGCACAATTGGAAATGCGGCGCAAATGCTTTTAGATAAAACGAGAACGCCACTGAAGATGAGGTAGTTTGCCTTTACATTCCGTGGGTTTCCCGTGTCAAGAATAAACTATTTAAGCACCAAAACAAAGGCCGTCGTTTACCTTACACTGTGACAGTGGCTGAACAAGGGGTGTGGTGAAGGTGGCTATAAGCATAATAGAAATAGAATGAGAATCAGGTAGACAGACCACTGAATATACTTCTATAAGAAAAGTGGATCGTTTCTTTTTCCTCAAACGCTTTCTCTTTGTTAACAATAATTTTATTTTCGTAAAATTCAAAACAGAAAAGGGTTGTAGACTATTACTCAGAACAAGAAAAAAAAGAAGAAGGTCTTTGGAGGCACTAAAATTCTGCTTAGCTTAGACGAGAGATAACGTTATTGATTAAGATCACGTTCTGTAGTAAAATAACAACTCGAAATAGAAAAAAAATATGGTATTATTTTTATTTCATATAATAGTTAGGGAAAAAAGACCGTGTTCTACAGATACACAATATACATTTTATATCTGCATTCCATGTATACTTCCTAATTAAAGAATATAGTGTCCACTAAAAGCAGGGTTCTACTTTAGCTGCCAATTCCTGAACAAAGTCAGGTCAGTTTATGCTTAAGCTGCCGACAAATGTCAGTAGTGGACTATCAGGACGTCGAGAAACTGAACCATTCATATCATAATCGTGATTAATACATCTTTATTTTATTGCATTTCATACGAAAATGCTTATCTAAAAAACTATACTAATAAACAAATTGATGATCTTAAATTTTCTTCAACAGAGAGGGAAAATATTTTTGAGAAGGGAATATGGAAGTCTAGGCATTTACAGGGCTTATGATATATCATTAGCTGGTTTAAGTGGCCACTTTACATACTGTGTAACATTCACCATTCTGCCCATGTATGAAGATCCACATTTCTTTTACTCTTCCATCTGTTGACTTTTGTGACGTAAAAGAACTGAAACCTTTATTACATGGGTGAGATTCATCCGGCTGAATCAAATCACCTACTAGGCAACGCCTGAAAACAAGCATTTGGACATACTCAAACATTGTTAAATTGATGATCTTTTAAGTTATATGTGACCCGAAATTCATGCATAGTTTGATTTTCGGTGAGATAATTTTTAAATTTGAGTATTAGTTATTCACAGTTTGTTTTATCATGCTTGTAATAAATGTTATTATCGAAGTGATTCTTTAATTCGTCAAGATAGTTTTATATTGGTTAGATATGGAATACTTGGTACATTTTGACTTATTTATTTGACTTATTAGCGCTTTCACCCTCTAACTGGCATTTCTAGCAGACTGGCAGGTAATATAATGATGAAATAAAAACCGCCTTTTATGTAGTAATATTTGTGGTATGCTGAAAGTTTTTTGACAATTCAAAGAAAAATATTAAAACTCAGTTGTGTGTAAAAACTACAAAAAACATTTACAGAAATTTCTCTTTTTTTAAGTGTTTCTGTTTCAGTATTATTAAAGCAAAACACACAATTATTTTTTTAGTCTGATGTTTATGAATCGGGTTGTGGTCCCGTGGCTAGTGTTGCGGTCTCACGAATTAGAGGTCTGAGGTTTGAACCCTGCTCTACCTCAACCAGATTTCCATTTTCTAATAGTGAGTTATTTACAACTCGTTGAAAATGACTACTAAAATTGAAATATTTGGGTAAATCAAAAGAAGGCTAATATTTGTTTAAAAAAAAATGTAAAATATTTTTTTAGTATTTTACTTTCAGACAAATACAATTTCTAGACAAACCACAAAGTTTGTTATGAAGCCAAGATCAAATGCACCTGTTATATACCTCGATGAATGAATTACTACTTAGGATATTGAAGCTGTTCATTGACCAACAGCTGAAAGGGATACTAAACCCTTAAGCCCTTTTAGGGTCTGATCTGGGTAACGCTTGACTTCAGCAATTAGGGCTTTGGACCAGCCTTTCCCAACCTTTTCATACCGCGGACCCTTAAGAGATCAATAATAATAATTATGGTTTACTTTCTATTAAACAAATAATATTTATGTCTATTTTAATGTTATTCATCTGTAATAGGCACATGATAACATGAAAATTGTTAATTATTTTCGTACATTGTATTGTTTTTTGTAAAAATTAACATAAGATGGAATCTAAAAAAAAATAGATGATGATTTGTTCTCTGCCCAGGCATTATTTTCCTCTCAATAACCTGCATAGAGTCTCTTTAGAAATAATTAAGCTTGCTGAGAGCCTCTCAGGACTCAACGACAGCTGCGGGTGGATAGTGGGGTTTTTTATTTCTTCAATGTAATACATACCAAAATTTAAAATAAAAATTTCAAAATAGCTTATGTTGCGATTTTACATGTTTAGAATAGTTGTTTTATGGCGAATAAATTTGTAATAATCAAGGTGTGTTTGAGTCAATCATATTTGGTAGTATCCTCAAATCTATGAAATACAGTGAACAGAAGTGAGACGGAGTGATAGTTTTTCCGCTGTCTGATTTTTATCCATTTCAGTTGCCTGCAATAATCAGAAATGTGGTCATATTTCTTAAGACTAAAAATAAACCTTATGTATGTATTCTGAAGTCTGAATTTTCTGAATTTTTGAATATTTCTGTGGCGGAAAACTTAAGTTTATTTGTATTTTTTATATTTTGTTTGATAGCTGGGTATTTTTAATTTGTTATAATCAGGTAAACATAAAAAACGGGAAAAGCGACGTATTTTCTGTTGAAAGCAAACTTAGTATGAGATAAAACTTACGTCGTGTTTCTTAAGTTATTTTGAAAACATTTATTTACAAAAAACCTGTTTTTGTGCATCGTATAAAATATCTTACTCACGTGTACTCGTAAGCCTACTTCCTCTCATAAAATTAACCGAAAGCGGATTCTTAAAGTTTCTTGTACGCAACAAAAGTATTTACAATGGCGCATATATTTATTTATATTACTTAAATATTTTATTTGTTACAAATATATTTCCACTACATTTCTTTCCGTTTCTTTCCCTTAATTTTTTTTACATTGGGATACATCAGAAGACATGCTCGCAGACCCCATGTTGGGAAAGAGCGTTTTAGATGATACGAGGCAATAGAGTTATCATTATCCCAATGAATGGACATGTTTCGTGCTTCGAGCTAAATTTCAACACGTGACTGACTTTGGAATGTTACTGACTGAATATTAGCAAACAATTTTGAAATTCAGAACTTAATAAACGGAACGAGAAGGATGATATTTCGTTAATATAATTTGCCCAACGTTCTTCGACCAAAAGGCGTGGAAATTTGGCAATTTCTGAAACTTTAGAATTAGTTTTGATGGTCTGATCTAGAAAATAGGCGGCCTCCATGGTGTAGTGGTCAAGACTCTTGACTCACGCACGAAAGGTTCCGGGTTCTATTGCCGGTGAGAACACAAAAATTGAAATGTGATTTTTCTCAAGCCTGGTTGTTCTGTAATGTAATTCACCACTGTAATTGGGCCTCCTGGCCTATTGTGGTGCAAAAAAATGAAATAAAAAAATGAAATGAAATGAAAATTTTGAAATCCAAACTATAAATATCGTTTAAAGTTTTTTTTTAATTGAAAATTTTGTAAAATTTTGAATATCAGAATTTCATTGTTTCTTGGAAATTATCATTAAATGAAAATTATGAAAGATACCAGGAATGTTGATATGGTAGCTTAAAGGCGAGTCGCGTTTTACACTCACTGCCTATCCCTACGTGAAAGTGGCAAGATGATGTTATAAAGAAGTGGTAGTATTTTTTTTTATAAGGATTTGAGTTTTTAGTATTTACCCAAATATATTTCAATTTTCAGATTATTATTGAACCGGGTTGTGGTCCCGTGGTAGTATTGTGGACCCACAGGCCAAATGTCCGAGGTTCAAGTCCCACTCTATCACAAGTCGATTTTCATTTTTTAAGCTCAAGTTATTCACAACTTTTAGGGAATGGTCTCAAAATTTAAATATTTGAGTAAGTAATAAAAACTCAAGTATTTTTATGTTAAAAATATAAAAAAAACATTTAAAAACAATTCGATGAAATCATGGGAAGAACGTTGTAGTTGAGAAAGATTTGAACCTTGGATCATTGATATTTGAGTCCACAACTCTACAACGGGACGACAACCCAGATAAATAGTATAGACGACCGTAGAACTATTTAAAAACGTAAAATAACTGAGACATTCTGAGAAAACTTGAAACACTTAAGCTAATCTACAAAATAACACAAGAACACATCAAAGACGATGACATCTCACTGACAAGAGTAACTGAAACACACAATCATAACACAAGAAGATCACAACACTACTACATACTTAGAGCAAAATAAGAATAGGCCAATACCGACTTACAAAACAATGAACTGAAAATGTACCATAACACCCGACTATTCAGAACTTAATCAATAAAATAAACAGTATAATAAAAGTAACAAATTAACCCGAAGATAAATAATGTAAACAGAAAGGTTTCTGTATTGAATACTTGAAAATGTTTGAAAAAAATAAAGTCGAGATATGTTTTGAATTATTACTAAAAAAAGAATAATTACATAAAGAAATAAATAATACATTTTTTTTATTATTTGTCTTCTGATGTTTAGGTGCTTTTGAAATAAAAAAAAACATTAAAATTTTTGAATATAAAACAAATTAAAAAACACTATGTTGAGCAAATGGTTTTCAATGTTTTTGTTCGGATTGTAACATATAAATGATTATTTATAAATCGATAGATTTTATACACAATGTGTTGATCTAAATATATGAATAATAATAATTATTGAATAAATTGTGCAAATCATTTTTAAGTCTTATCTTAAAACATAAGCAGGAATTACTTAATGCAAATGCGATATTTCCCCTTGAAGATGGTATTTTACCCACTCTTTTAAGAATCTCACCCCCATATTCTTGCGAAGAAAGCAAACATCCCTTTGATATTCGCCCTATATTTTCATTTAACCGGTCACGTGGTGTTCTATGGATAAAGGAAACAGAGGGATTAATTGCGTAGCGCTTTTGTATCGCGGCCGAGGTGGATTGTGTTCTGTGTTCGGTCGACTGCGAAGCTCTGTAATTACGCTCATCCCGATTGGACTGAAAACGCGTCAGTTTACATTGTGAGACAAGATAATTATTGTTTGCCCTGTTTGGGACATAGAGTTTAAAAATAACACAAATCGATTGAACAGTACCTACAAGTTTTTCCTCGAAAATTGTATCAAATGACCATATTATTTCATATATTGGATTATCTTTTCAACTTCATAATATATATCATTTGTATTTTATTATTTAATTATTTTTTTTAATGTTATTGTGTTTTTTTTATTTAATTCATAATATTAATTTTTTACTAAACATTTTGTACGTTATGCAAATCGTACATTAGCGGTTTATTGCTAAATGTCAATTTCTTCCAACCAACCAACCAATAAAATATTTTATTTTTTTAAATAATTTAAATTACAAAACGTATTATTATTGTATTAATTTTAAGCGTGGAGTTTAAAACTGATATGCTTAAATCTATTTTAATGAAAGTCAGCTGTTAGCGCACTTTAACTTTTCCGAAACAAATCTAGTCCATTTTTGAACCCATTGAGACTACAAATTGAGATCAGCTAGCTCTTGTTGCAGCTTATTTCAACCATCAAAAACCCTTTTGCTCAGGAAATGCTTCCGTGGATTTAGATTGAATCTTGTTTTCTCCAGCCTGAGACTGTGGACGAAGCCCGAAGAAAAGCATCTTGTTTAAGCTTGAACATGGGATTCAAATTTAGGCCGCTATAGTGACTGTTGAGTATCTTGTATTTTTCTATCAGGTCACTCCTTTCTCGCCGTTCCTGCAGCGTTGTGAGACGGAGAGTTTTCAGTCTCTCCACATATGAAAGCCGTTTTAGGCTCGACGACAACTTTGTCGCTCGTCTTAGGACTCTTTCCAACAAGTTGATATCTTTATCTGAAACCCGTTTTCGAGAGTAGGTCTGATATAGGTTTTGTATATTTTAGTAGCGAGTCATAGAAAAGTAAAACTGAGATAATAGCCATTTTGTAAAAAGAGAGAATTATAAAATCTACACAAAAGTTTGAATGTTTTTGACTTTAACAAACAATAAACAATGAATACATAAGTTTTTTTTATTTATTACAAACAAGAATCTTATTGTGTAATTGACCAGTTTAAAAGATTTTTAAAGTACCATAATATTTTTCTAGTTTTGTGTGTGTTTTCTGCAAATTGAGAAATGCCGTTTTTGTGATCGACACCTTTTTCCAGAGGTGATTAAAACAGTTTTTTTTTTTATGAAAGCGGTCTGGCTGTTTTTAGCAGAACATAGAATTGACCTTACTGCACCCGATAACATCAATATCTCATTTTTCCAAAATTGTGGACTGGCTGCTTTCTGCATAGCTACGTTCAATTAGTGTTTTATATAAGAAGGCTTTTTTTTCAGTGGGTAATTTTATTATGTGACGTTCCCATTTTAAATTATCTGTTATTGTTATTTCAAGGTCTATGTATTGAATAGAAAATTTAAAAAAAAAAAAATATATAAAAAATGCAAATAATAGTATTTATACATAATTTACATAAAATCAATACGACTACTACATCGGAAGAAGGAACAGAAAAGAGAAAATAGAAAAGAAGAATGAGGAAAGCGAAAAAAAGAAAGAAGAAAGTAGGATAGATTAAGGTAGAGAAAAGATATGTTTCTTCTGACGTGATTTAAACAGAGATACTGTTGAAACATCTTTGAAAGTAGGTGGGAGATGATTTTTATTGCTATTGTATCTAATGAAATTAAAATTTATTTTAATTAACTATTTTTTTCCACCTCAATTATTATGATTTAATACGGGCAAAGCCTAAAATCTAAAATGAGAAAACAAATTTTATATGAAATAAATAAAAAAATATAAAGACTAGGTAAACAAATTTAATTCGAAATAAATTTATAAAATAAAATCCTATAAATTAAACTCAAGACATTAACCAAGAAAAATACTTTGCTTAAAACAGCAATGCAATGAATACTTAATAAAAAATTCTTAAATAGACCTGATAAAAAAAAAACAAAATCATAAGTCGAGCTTGAACGAACCAAGAAATCTTAACCATCTGGGGCACATTATGCGTGGAGAAAAGTACCACTTGCTGCATTTGATTTTGAAGGACAATATTAAGGGTCACCGAGGGATTGGAAAATTTGTATGGTTAAAACCCTTTCATTTTCAGTTTTTTTTCTCATCGTCATAAGCCATACTAGAATAAGTCCCGACAATGGGGTAGTAATCTCGAAAACGGTCCACTTATATCAAAAACCATAATATATTTTCAAATACGTGTACTATTATTTAGCACGTTTTTCATTTCAGTTTAATTTATATTAGAATATTTTGATTAAAACAGTAATGAACAAAATCAATATGTCAATGATTTAATCTACGCTGAAAACATTGTTTTCAAAATAATACCTTGAAATGGATATCAAAGTTTATAAAAGAGACCTGTTTTCACGGAAAATCGGTCATTTTTTCTTGGAATGTGACTACCAAAATCTTATTATGATTTAATTTTACCTTCATCTTGACTCTTAGGCTTGGGGTTTTGTTTTTAGATGTTTTTTAGAAGACATAATAATAAAATGACAAATTTAATACAAATTATGATTTAATACTTATTTATTTAATTCACATAGAAATAAGATACAAAATATACCGACTTAGAAAACATGTTTAAATAATAGATAACATCATATTAATTCATATATATATACATATATATTATATTATAAATGTGTATAAATATATATGTAAAGACGACATAATGTATATAAATATTGTAAAACATTTGAGTAAATTAACACTTTATTTAATATTTTATTTTAATAAACGATACTAAAAAATAAAAATCCTTCGATAAATAGTTGAAAAATTATCAGTAATTTTATGGAGGTAAAATAACAATTTTTAGAAAAACAGTTGATTGTTAGTATATTTCTGTTGCTGTATTTTGTGTTTTTAAACTGTAAAATTTCCAAGAATTATGAAAATCTACTTTATCATAAAATCATAATAAATAAATTATCCTAAAAAACACACTTATCTCTTTATTTGATAAAATAAAACAGGAAATTAAACTGACTATTATTTTAAAAACTAAAAATATCTTAAAGCAAAACGTTTCAAAATTTTTGAGTGATTTTTCATTAAAGAAGTTAATTATCTAGACTGGGTCTTGTTGCAAAACGTGCTATCCGATAGACTGTTAAAAATACAAAAAAGTAATCCAGCGCGGCGTACTGTTTTGATAACCAAATAGACATGTTTTTTAATGGATCCTGAAAGTAAATAATAAACGCACCATTAGGAAGCGAGTGAAATTTTGCGGTAAATTGAAATGAATGTTTTAAGAAAAAGGGGTTTTCGAGTTCCGAAAGGATTGTGGCCCTCCTTGCTAAGTGCACCGTCGATGAATATCTATCAGTGGGAAAATTGCTCAAAGGCTAAGGAAGTGCTTCAATTACAAGACGAGACAAAGGAGCCGCCTAGCGAAGGCTCTCCCCTTGCATATTTATCAGCTCTGTTATCCTAGGTATGAGTCACAAACTTTCGTCCGAGACTTTCAATGTTAATGCTAGGCGTGATGTAAGCTTACATATCATCCTCTAGTCTAATTGACGGGTTGTTTTAAGCTTTGTTTGGAATACTCCATTGATGCCAAACTTTCAAAATTTTCCTTCTTTTAAAAACACGCACTTTTTTGGATTCAAACTAAAGATATTAACTCTTCCTTTTCTATGATATGTTTTGTTGCCCTTTAATAATGATGAAATTTTAATGTTTTTTTTGTATTTTTTATTTCCTTTTTTGATTACTACAAAATAAAACCGTATAATCTTTTAAAGAATATTTTTTTTTCTCTTTTTTATATTACACAAAAAAAAATATACCTGTCTATTTATTTTATATGACAGGCGCCGTGGCGCAGTTGGTTAGACGGCTTACTGTGAGACTGGCGTCGTGGGTTCGATTCCCGCCAGTTGCAAGAAAGAAATCGATTTTTTTTTTCTTAATTGGTCTGGGTGTTGTGGTGTATTTTTCATTGCTTCATTACATATCATTTCTTTCTTACCTGCTGACAAGCCTTTGAAATAAAGGCTTAGCGGATTATTCTTTTAAAAAAATAAAAAAGTTATAAGAGCAAAAATTTAAGAACATTTTTTGTATACCCACAAATAATAAGCCATGCCTTAGTGGGATTTTTGTTTACTATTTTCACTGTTAATATGTATTTCACTGCTATGTAATTATCTTTTTTTTAATACTCTGTTTTACTTTTTATGTATATTGTAAAAATAAATAAAAAAACTGAGTAAAAATAAATAGTTTCATAAATTAAAGAGTTGTAGGATTTTGCTGATGTATCACAAGCATCTTGCAAGTTGAGTAATCCATATAAGTTTTGAAATAAAGACGTCACAAAATACATAATTTTTTTGAAAGAAATTACGGACATCAGAAGAAACATAAAATATACAAATAAATAAAAAGATATCTAAAATAATAATTGATGCACATGTTTGATGTTGAATGAACCTCGTATAATGCTCGTAGATAAATTAATAATTCAAAGTGTCCTAAATCAATATTAAAAAAAGAAAAATAAATAAGCTGCTAAGATGTTCGCGCACAGCCTCCGTACCGGCTGGGCGTGGATTATAGTTGCTCTCTTCAAGTGTAGCTTAAAATTCGAAATTAAATTGTTAACTGTTAAGCAAACATTGTGTCAGTGTTTATAAGTGGTCGATGTGTAGACAAAAAGTGGAAAAAGAAGACTATTCATTCAAAAGCATTATTTTGCGCTTTATTCTTACTGAAATATGTGAAGAGTAGTGAATAACGAAAACTTTAAAACAACAGTGCGCCTTTTTTAAAATCATAATCGTATATGAACCCATTAAAATCGTTTTAGAATGTATTAATTGCGAATGATATTGATGCGAACGTACCAAGATTTAAGTATCTGGAATACTACCTCCCACGATAAATTACAAAGAAAGTGAACTTTTTTATAAATACTCAATAGAAAGACTTAAAATATTTTTTTCCAATATACTCGTACATACAAAATGATACGTCAATCCTCAAACCACTCTCATACACACGTTTGTCTAATAATAATGTAAAAAATAAATAAAATTAAGCGGGAATTTCATACTCATTATAAAACGAAATAATACAGACTAAAATGGATATAAAGTCGTTGGAACAATAGGCTTCTTTCCCCCCTCCGGCAACTACACGTGGACCGGACCATCTTCTAGAAATTAAACAAACAACATGTGTTTGCACTTGTGCGACAGTGACTAGTGACTACCCAAAATTTTACGAAATTTACGAAAGCTACCTTTCGGATATTTTTATCTGTTATGTTATCCATAGTGTTGAAGTGTTTTTCTCGCATCTACTGCTTAAAAAAGGTTTGAGAGTATTTATATATTTTGTAAAATACTGTATTAAACTCACTGTAGTGAACAAACATATATATCCTTAGTGCGAATCCTGTTTTCCCCATCAACTTATTTTTGAAGAAATTGACATAAGTATTTATGTCTACCTGTATAGTTAGATTTGATTTTGGTTCGCTGGAAGGTATTGCTTTTAATAACAAGTCTGCTGAAGTAGTCAACCTTTGCACTTTAATATTAAATAAATAAAGTTTGTGCAGGTACTGACATGTTTTCAAGGAAAACATTTAGAAGCTAAAATAGGTAGTTGTTTTATTGTTTATCATACCTATTTTTGATAAATATAAATGTCCTTAATTCTTTATCGATAGATAAGTTTAATTAAACATTCCACAAACACTTTTTTGTAAGAACTTGCGTCAACTTTTTACGGGTTGATGTAAATTTTTGATATAATAACTTGAATGAAGATATATTTCCTAAAATCATTCCTAATACGACTTATCGTTAGTCTCACGGATACGTGAAAAATGTTCCACGAAATAATTTTTTGTTTTTCCTGTTTACTTACTTTACAAGGAATATAAATCAAAGTGGAATTTACAATTCAAAGGCGTTGTTCGGCCCCAAGTAATGGAACTTTTAATACGAGTGTCAGTAGGAAGATGTCCACTGGCTGACATTTTGACAACAGTACTCGTATATTCCACGCTACACCGAGCATTAGTCCCATAGTTCCGAGTTCCAAGCAAGATGCACTATTTATTTAAAAGCTCTAGGGAAAATGGTTTTGTGCATTCTGCTCTCCAGTATTACCCAACACGTAGGAAATGCGAGTACCATAATACCACATATGTGAAAATATTACGATAATAGTAATTGAATATTAGTGAAATGGTACAATGATTTATCGCCCTCGTGGTGTAATGGTCAGTGCGTTTGTCTAGCATGCAAGAGGCTTCTGGTTCGATTCCCGACATGGTTGATATGAAATATTTATTTAAAAGGGTGTTTTCACACAAAAATATATTATAGTTCTTGAACTGGTATCTGAAGAGTAAGACTAATCTTCTTACTTTCGTGAAACAAAAATGATCAAGATACGCTGCGATTGGTGTACCATTGCAGTGTCCTATGCACTATTAGGTGTGGAATGGAAATAAAAGGGTGGAAACATTTGTAGAAAAAGGAAAGTATAATATATGGAAAACCGACTAATGCCAGGAATTTATCACAAAAATTTACTGTATTTTGCACAAATTTTTCATTAAAAAAGGTTTTTTTTTATTCATGAAGTGTAAGTCAGAAGTAGCCGGTATAACGGACGTGTCTGTTTGAATATTAACTTTTTTCCATTTGTCTAAAATTTACTAAAGGTATGAAAAGTTATTTCAAAATCAGTCTATTGATTTAGAACGTTTTAAGGAACATTTTGTTCTTCTACTGGGTTTCAATCTTAGAATTTCCCTGCACTAAAAAAGAGGCGTTTAAAATGTAATTTTAAAAAAGAAACTTAAGTATTAATCAATTTGATATATTTCATTAAAATCATTTTTTACAAAACTGATACAACTATTATGGACTCTAACAAAATAAAAACTTTTTTTTTAAAAATTTTTGGTCGTAATATAGTGACTAATAAAATATTCAAGTATGGGTATACTAACTTTAATAAACATAACAAATAACGAAATAGTTTGGTACAAACAAAAAACAGTTAAACAAGAACACAATAGAACTATTCTAACAAAATGAACATTTTTCGAATATAATTATTAGGTAGGTATTCATATTACATTAAAGTTGTTCGTTCAATTCGTATTATTTGTTTTTGATGATTTATTCATTTGATATACTAAAATTTTGCTTCGCAAGTAATTCTGGGTATTAGGGGCGTAATACATGAATACCAGACTATATAATGGTATTATATTAAATTCCGTAAATAAATATTAAAACCAAACTTTCCCTTTGGGTCCGAATAAACAAATATTTTCGTCTGTGGACTTGTATTGGAACTATGAATTATCAACGGAAGCGTTGGACTATTTCCGGTTCTACCGGAAGAAGGTGGGTTCTAAAGCGTAACGGACGTTGTAACTAATATAACATCCACTAAACCTTTATTTACAATAATTCTGCGTTCATAACTTCGAAATTTGTATACCTCCCGAGTGTTGGTAGAAGGTAATTATTGATCAATATAGTAGATTAAAATTAAATACAAACTTACAAATGAACATCATAAAATATTAAATTGGCTTAATTGGTTCACAGCAAATTGTTTTAAACAAGTATTTAATACAGTTATTTATTGTTAGATTTATAAGATCAAAAATGTATATATTAACGCAAATTGAACGAACTCAAGTTTTATAATTTAACAAAAAAAGATAAATTAATTATTTATTTTCTTAATAACCTTTACTGTGGAGAAAACATAACTAAAACCTATCATTATTTGTAAACTTTATTATGTATTTCAAAAACAACTCTGTATTACAAAAGCCCTCTGGGCGTTTAACGTAATATAGGCGGCCTCTGTAGTGTAGTGGTCAAGACGCTTGATAAAGAAAAAAAAATACACTGAGCATACTCTTTTTTGCAACTAAATTGTCAATAATATGACAAAAATCAGGAATTTAACCAATCGGATCTCTTAAAAGCTTGCGAAAAAATTGATCATAGAAAGAGATGTCCTTGATAATTGAAATAAGCCATGAAGATCGAAATTCATTGCAACAGGGAGAAAAATCATTTTTGAGTGATCAGTTGTACCAACAGTCAAATGTCATCTTCGTTTCCCTATTTAGACTCAGTGGAGCATAGAGCTCTGCATTTTTATACCAAATGCAGCTTTTCTCGATCAACTGTGACATGAAGGAAAAGTGATCAGATCAGTTCTATGCTGCAAGTGCTGATCCATGAACAATTAAATCTTGTGTAGAGCCACCTTTAAAACCAATAGTTTACGTCCACCCTGTTAGGAATCAAACCTCGGACCTTATGCATGGTAGGCATACACCCCAACCACTTTTCTGCGAGATGGATATATCTCCACTCAATTTTTTTTTTCATACTCAAAAACATTCCTTTTCTAAACATAACATTTTGTTTTTAATTGAATCGGCATTCACTTCGTAACACTTCATAATAATTTATAACATTTTGTTACTCCGAAGAAAATATCAGTACTCGCTCGAACATACACAACTATCCAAAATACATATACTCGTAGATCAGTGTATTAATACATAATATATGTTTAGACCAGTTGACCATACTAAAATTTACAAACTGTGAGACTCACCCGAAAACCAAAGCCCCTGCGCCTGACCTAGTGTCGTTTTAAGATAATGCAGAAGATGAATCATGCATTTCCGGTACGTAATCAACAAATAATCAAAACGTCAAAAATTCTGATTAGATAACATGGATATCAAATTGCCGACGGTCAGGGAAATAGGAGATTCCCCATTTGAAAGAAGAGCAAACAGTATGGACGGCAACTAAAAACCCGCAGAACCCTAACTGCAAGCAGTCATTAGTTCAGTAGAGTTCAGTTTAGACATACAGTAGATTCGATTTATTTTTGCCGTGACTTGCGCGCTTCATAACCGAATTCGGTATCTTATATAACATACAACACATCGAATAACGTCATTTTCTTCTGTCATCTCCAACTGGAGGAGTAACTTTTTGCATCCAAAAGTGGTACAATTATGGAAATCTGCAAAGTTCAAACATAAATAAATTACTAAAATATTTGTATATAACCACTTACCGACTTTTCTGTGTCTACCGATTTCGAGACATACCCGTCTCTTCGTCAGGACACCAATTAAACCAATTTGCAAAACCCACTATATACCTTCACCATAGTTGTTGCATAAACATATATAAAACCAACACATGCATTTTAATAAGCACATGCACTGATTAGGACAAACATGCACTGATTAAATTATGAAAATATTCTATGTTGTTTAAGAAATAGTTGAAAAAAGGTAGAGGGGGTGAGCTTAATAGGTTTAATAGGGTGATCATTACAGTGGAACATCGTAAAAAGGACTATTTTGAAAGGTTGTTTGGTTATTGATCAAAGCAACATTATTTTTTTAAGCTTTCCTAATGTGAAATATTTCCATATTACGTACTTTTAACCCTTTATTGTTTGTATGTAAGATTTTAACTCCTGTATTTTTATTAAAATCACGATTTAAATTGATTTGCGAATAAGGAAAAATTATTATTATGAAGACACCTCATATGTACTTTAATACGAATATTGAAATTTCTTGATGTTCTTCCAACGTAAACTGAAGGACAAGAATGGCATTTTAATTGGTAAACACCCGAATTATTTAATTCACTTTTTTAATATTTATTATAAGCAATAATTAACCAATATTATTGTTTGTATAAAAAGCAGGTATGATATTATTTGGTAAAAATTTGGATACATTTGTGGATATAGTATTTATATAAAGAATTCTTCTCTATTTGTTATCATTATAAGTATTATTATAATTACTGTTGACAGAATATAAAAAAACGGCAGACATAGAAAAGTCGGTAAGTGGTTAGATACAAATAATAATAATAAAAGTTTATTAACAAAAATAACAATAACTTTATATATTACATAAACACTTAGGTAAGAGATTTCTCTGGATCATGTCTAGTCTGCCTAACTAGGTACAACCTGTTTTAAGGCAGACATTTTTATGCAAAAATAAACAATAACATTACTACCTACTTGTTAATATACTAAACAGTTATACAATATTAATTTATTAGGAATTTATTTTTAGTAAATTTTCCGATTTTTCTCGACCTAAATCCAGTAACCAACTTTATACAAATTTGTTAAATTGAATCCGGGTCATGGTTTTGCAATCTTTGGGTAAGATATTGAATATTTTTGGGCCCAGAAACCTGAAATTTCTTTGCCCGAATTCAGAGTTCGTGATAGACCCCATGACCCATCTTCTAGTTTGACTTCTGGTAGTGCGGGAGTGTTCTTTTTGGGATTTGATAGAATAATTTACTTGCACAAACATTATTTTTCTAAAAATATATAATTGTCTAATATCTAAGATCTCGAATTCCTCAAATAACTTGACGCTGGGGTACCTGAAGGGCTTTTTAAAAATTATTTTAATGATCGATTTTTAAGCAGATTCGAGAGGTTTTAATATCGATTTATAAGTGCCTAACCATCCTTTTATGCCATAAGTTATAATTGAATTACATAAAATAAAATATAGTTGCTTGAGTTTAATTAGGGATAAGATGTTACGTATTGACTTAAAGGTATGGGAAAGTTTTCTAATTTTTATATAGTTATATATTCTATGTGTTATGTCCATTTAAAATATGTATCAATAATTATTCCCAAGTATTTTATATGGTGTACTGATTCAAGTATTTCAGAGCATATTTTTAATTGAAGGTTTTGTTTAGGCTGTCCCACTGTGGTTTTACTAAATGTTATATATTTTGTTTTGTCAATATTTAAAGTTAAGAGATTGTTATCTAGCCACATTTTTATTATATTGACACCATTTTGAGCCGCAGAATAAGTTTCATCCCATTTGTCACAAGTAAAAATTAGAGCAGTGTCATCTGCAAATGCAGTTATGTCACAATAAGTGTGTCAGACATAAATCATTAATATACAAAATAAACAAAATCGGTCCCAAAATACTACCCTGTGGTACACCAAAATCAATGTTTTTTTCTTCACTAGTAATATTATCTATTTTTACTTGTTGTGTTCTACCACATAAATAGCTTTTAATCCAACTTAGTAAATTACCTTGCAAACTTATATTTGACAGACGTTTCAACATGATTTTATGTGATATCGTGTCAAAAGCTTTTGCTAAATCTAAAAAAAATGAAAGACATTTCTTGCCGGAGTCTACATATTTAGAAACAAGATCTGTTATACCAGAGATTGCCGTATCTGTACTTATTCCTTTTTGAAATCCGTACTGATTTGCCGATATAATGTTATTAATGTCTATGTATTCTGAAATTCTTTTTTTTACTATTTTTTCTATAATTTTAGAGATTGTGTTGAGTAATGATATTGGTCGATAATTGGCAATATCAACTCTGTCTCCTTTTTTATGAATGGGAATAACAAAAGCTTTTTTTAAGGAAACTATTTATTTAAAAAAAAAAAAAACATTTAGTAAAATGTTTGACCAAAGAGTTAATGCTTTGAATATTAATAATACAAATAAATTAGCTTACATCGTACAGTGGGTTATATTTTATTCAGGACCAAGTAATGACATGTCCAAATCCCTGTTAATGCCAATATTTAGGAAAGTTTAGTGAATGTAAATTCAGAAAAAGTTCCGTCAACTGAGATAGATACTCGTAGCGGACTAAAAAAAATGTTAAAAACATTCCTAATATTATTAATGATATAATGGATAATAATGAATAATATATATCACACTATTATCAAGATTTAATTATTCTTTTATTATTGAATTAAATAATAAAAATTTAAATTTATGGAAGAACACAAACTACTAAAAGTGTCATAAAAATGCGAAGTCTCGTACATAAATAAAATATTATCCCAATAAACTCCTCGAATGACTTGAGCAATATTAGAATGGTGGCTACAGGCGGGGCCAGTTTACGTTTTACTCTTAAACCAGCTGTTTTTCTCCATCTCCCTGGTATGGTCGTAAATAATGAAGTACGGATCCTCCACGTGTGGGAGTGCATAAAATCGTGTCAACAGGCGCAGGCGTGACGGTCACGAGAACTTTAACGGGGAAGTGTATCACATTATGAAGAGAAAATTAGTTTTCCTACTTCCTCTAAAGAGAAGACAGGCATGGAATAAGAAATCAGCAACTGAATGTACCCACGATGATTGGTTTATGTTTCGTCGAAGGGAGCGACCAAGCCTTAAAGGCTAAACGTGTTTGTTGGTATTTAAAAAAAAAGTATTCTCCTTGAACTAATCACTCCGAAAATTCTCAACTACTTTTTTTTTCAAAGGCGTATGCCGTTTTAGTATGTGGTCAATATGCAACATCGGAGCATTAAAAGGTTTAAAATTCGAGAATATAAGGAAATCATGAAATAGTGTTGCTAACGAACATCTTTTTAACTAATAATGAAAGCTGCCGGAAACAATTGTAACTTCAAATCTCTTAAAAAATACAAAAAATTGCAATTTTAAGCTTAGCTAAATCGCAACAGACTTTTTGTTTCAAATTTTTTTGAACAACTTGGTAGAGATTTTCGAAATAAATTATGAATGAAATTATATAAAGAATGTGTGTTGGGATAATCGACACCTACATCTCTAGCCCCCTAACTATTTATTGTTGTTCGATAGAATCATTTTTCTATGTAAATGAATACCATGAAGTAAGTAGAAGTGTACCAAGTATTTTTAATCAATAACTCATATGTAACTACAAGTTATTACATCATAACCATGAAAAGTGTTTAAAGCGGTTTGAAAACACAACACGCCGCCGGAAGTTATTGAATTGTGATCTGTTTTTTATACGAGACCCACTATGAAATACAGATCTATTCAGGCTCTGTTCTGTTTCCCCTGCTAAAAGAGTTTTATATTTTGATTACAATATTGTAAGTTTAACCAATCATAACATTAAAGCACACGCAAAAAAGGGATTACTGGAAGATGTTCTTCGTTACTTCAGCTAAATAACAAATAAAATATTATTATTTGACAAATTGTTTGTACTAAAATTGTAATATGACGTATGTTTTATATACGTGTATACGTATGGATTGTGTATGTAAGGGTGTGTATGTACGGGTATATTGTATACAATGAGGATGATTATATGAGTGGACGTGCATGTACACATTTATGTACGTATGTATATGTATATTATGTATGTATGTGTGATTTTGTACATATGTAGATTTTCACTGGTTGAGGGTTGGAGCTTCTACCCCAGTTGGAGATTGACAGAAAACACGATGTTGGTGTTCCAAGGTGTATTTATTACATAGAAAATAAGTATACGGAACTTTGACAGACTGAGAGGAATGATAGGCAATGATGAGTTTAAGTGACTGTATTCGGATTACTTGCTGGAACTGAGTGACTGCGTTGAGCTGATTGGGCTGACTCTTTGGGATCTTTTGTTAGACTGGCTGAGCGTGACCACGCCCTGTGGTCTCTTTATAGGCCACGTTCTTTTGTTTTTAATGTCTCCATGGCGCAGGGCGTTGCTCTCATATAGATATACATTTTATGTGCAACATTGTTAGTTTGCAGAATATAATGTACCGTATTCAATACAAAATTAAGACTAGCTTCATACTGATGAACGACTGCGCTGCTCTATATTTTAGGTGAAATAATTGCACATGTGTGTGTCATCGATCAATGGACTATGACCCCTACACATACAATCATGGTGTCACGTAAATATTGTCTTTCAGGGCACTCGCTGGCACACTTAAAAAAAATATATGTTTTGTACTGTCAATCTTCATATTTATAAGAAAAACAAACACATTAAAAAAAAATGTAACGTGCTGAAATATTTAAATGAGTTGTCTATGTACTAATTTTTTAATATTTTATTTTTATTGGTTCATTTATAAATAATGTGTTACTTTTTTACATTAAAGATAAAGTTAACCCTCATTGGGGTGACCCGTAACGAGGGAGACATGATATATATTTTGTGTGTTATAACATTTATATATTTTATATAACATGCCTCAATAAACAAAATTAAACCATAATATCAAATAAATATAAAACATAATGAAAACACATAAAATATAATAAAAACACGCAGAACTCATAAATGAACACTTGAAATAAAAACATCTTTCTAAAACAGCGATTACTCAACTCATAAGACATATTATTTGTTTTTTAATTTTTTTGATTGTTTTTATTTTAAATCTTGAAATCGAGCACACATAAGTATATTTTTATGTTTGCTCTAAAAATAACAATGTACATAAATTTAATTTATAGGTTATTCAAGACATATTTCTTGAATGTCTGTTTGATTTTTGACGTTATTAATGATTAGAGAATATTGCTGCAGGTAAAAATGCTACTTTCTGAAAGTGATCTTAACTGTGGATCAGCGATGACGTAGCACGGTACGTGCGTTTGAAATGCTTACGTCAGCAAAAAATATACCGCAAATTGTAGTCATTATTCTTCGATCGGAGACAATTTTTGATATATTTTCTGGGCGCACCGGAGCGGAGAGGAAAATGGCCGACAGATGGAAGATCGATGCTACCGATTTATAATGTCTTTCTCTTTATGGATGAGTATCCTTCACGCCCATCCCGATCCATGAGCACGTGGGCACGTAGGCACGTGAACCCTTGTATAAATGAGTTCATGCAAATGTTTTACTTCCTTTTGATGTGGTTACCGATGACTGCAAAGGTACTACATGAGAGGACGGGTAAAGGCTTTTAATATATTGACCGCAATGTTCCATTACTTGCATCAAATGTTGTGATATTGTTGACTATACAACATTATTCGCATTGCGAAGACAAAGTAAAGTGCCGTATTTTTATCTCTAATTATACCGAAAATAACAAATTATTAAGAGATATGCTTGAAACTTTCAAGTGCCTATAAGCTATTAAGGTATAACCTAATTTAAGTGCTGTGTGTTAAATAAGTTATGTCTGATTTTTTTAATTAAAAAAAGAATATTAAGTTAAACCTCGTTCGAAAGATAATTTAAAAAAAAAAAGAAATCTTTGCTTTCTTGTGATTTACCAAAATATTTCAATTTTGGTAGCTATTTTCAACGAGTTGTAAATAACTTACTGTTAGAAAATGGAAATCAAGTTGTGGTAGAGTGGGGTGCGATCCTCGTATCTTTGATCCATGAGCCCACGACACTAGCCACGAGACCACAACCCGATTTGAATTTCTGCTGTACAAGTAATGGTGTTTGATTTTACGTTAGACGTATTATTTTATTTGATTACAAACCTCGAAAATAGAATTTCAAGTAGACAAAAGTGAATTTTTGGACACCTCCTTCTGTTCGTGTTTAATCGAGGAAAAAAAGGAAAAAAACGAATAAGGAGAATTCGTTATTTACTTATTTGTTAAAATGATGAAGGAGAATTATCGGGGTCGGTATTAAATAAGAACGCCATACTCGAAAACAGCCATGAAATCTTCATTATAAAACTTTAACCTTAAGTATGGGTGAAACATAAGTTGTGTCCGTTTTTTTTCAAATTAAGAGTAGGTACCGTAATGTAATTTCCATCATTATTTTACAACAAAGTAGTAAATTTTTTTTTTCCGTATTAGCTTTATATGTTTTTTTCATTTATTCCCTAGATTGAAGGCGAACAGAAAAAGGTATCGAAAATGCTCTCTTTTATCTATTCCCCATTATATTTTGAAGGCTTGTAATCAAATAAAATAATATATGTAACGTCAAACCAATTACAATATCTTGTAAAGTAGAATTTTTTTTTCAAATGACGTATAATTTTCACCATTTCGTTTTTATTTTGATGCTCTTTTTTTTAATTACCAAAAAAGATACACAATATATGTTAACATAAAATATTTTGGTATAATATATATTTTATATGTTCGAGCGGATTAATAACAGAATTTTAAGTGTAAAAGTAATTAGAATCATGGACAAGTGCTTTCGACTCGACAGCTACGCTCTGGTTAAAATCCTGAAAATGGAAATTGGGTGGAGATAAGTTCGCCTCTAGTGTAGAAGTTGACACGTTTGCCCACGATGCTTAGATCCATGGTTGAATTTCTGGTGCGGTGGACGTTAAATATTGATTTCAATGGTGGTTTTACACTGTAACATTTTATTATTCCTGGACTAGTGTTCGTGAAACTGATTCAGCTTGCTCACATGTAACAAATGATGAAATTACGTACAATTCCCTATGCACCATCGAGTTTAGATAGAAAAGTGATTATGATGAATGAATACAATTTTGCCAAGTACTAAACTAAGTATCATATTAAAGACCTGTAATTTTGTAAATTTGCAATTAAAACCTGTTTTAATGTTTTCGAATTCACCATTAAATAAGATAGTTTTGTTACAAATAAATAAAATGGAGGATAAATATAAGGAAATACGAATACCCTTTGTTTTCCAAGTAATTATCACACAGATTTCTAAACCCATCAGATGAACGAATTATTGTCCCCTATGATTTTATCCATTTTAGGATAACATGTTTGTAATTGAATAATTAAAAATTTTTTTTAGAAAAAGGTAGTCTTCTCGATTTTCAAAAATATGGCCTAACACTCCTGAAGTATCAAAATGTCAAATTGATTTTCTAATTTGAGCTAATAACTTTTCTAAGATTTAATCTCAAATGAAACGAATTAATTTCTATTACCTATGCTCGGTAACGACGAAAACATTTGTTTACAACCATTCTCTCCCTGCTATCATGAAATGGATAAAAAAAATACAACATTAATTACAAATACGGTAACACGCTTACTTAGGAAACGTGACTACCACGTCATTATGCAAGTTTATGAATGAACTCGGGCAAACAATGGTTTTACCCCGGGAGAATGTGGTTTTAATGAACACCCTATTCTATTTACATATAAACATACCCACATATCAAATATTTCAGCTGGATATTACTGTTTGAAATGTGTTCGTTCATTGTGAATATTTTATTAATCAATTACTTGATTGAAAAACAGGAATTATGTATTATAATTTTATAGATAAAAATAATGAAAATAAAGCATAAGTTTTTGTACTAAATAAGAATGCTGTTTATTATGTTTTCTATGTCACGTTGACAAACATTTTCTGTATTAAAGTAACAATTGATTCATTATTGTTTAAACTTTTTATTTTCTAGTAATTTCTTTGTAATGTTATTTATTTATTTTATCATAAATACAATTGTATGTTCACTTTGCCCAGCTAACAAGGATACATACCTCGTTCCAAGCTAGGCAATTACATTTAAATACATGATAATGGTTTACAAGTTAATAGAAAGCACAGACTAATAAAATATAAATTTACTCGTATACACATTATGATACATACACACATGCACATACACACAAATACATATATACATACATACACATACACACACACAAATATATATACATATATACACGTATATACATACATACAACATACACAAACATTTACATACACCCATGGGCATACACATACATAAATTCATAAAAAATAGTCAATTTTTTGATATAATGCGAAACTTATGTTGAAAAATAAGAAAAAAATATAACGTAATATTATTTTTGCAATTCGTACAAAAACAACGACCGGCTGACGTTAATTTGGTTATTTCATTTTAATTTATCATAAATAAGCGACCAAAGTATTTCGGTGATTTAAAAGTTGAAAACGTTATAAAGAATTGCATTCTGAAAAATTAACACTCAACATATTATTCTGTAAATGTCCTTAGTAAAGATAAAATGTTACAACGTGTTTCGCCAAATACAAGGAAAACGGAAGCACAAAGCAATCAGCTGTATCAACAATCCCACAGTCTGGAAACGCCATTCGTCCGGTTTGAGTTAGGTGTAAATATTGTCCATTTGTCTAAACTACACGTCTAGGAACCAACACTCTTCGGTGCAAATCGAATCTTCCGGTCTCATTATTATTGTGGAGAAATTGGCGGTATCCGTTTGGCTGATTGGCCAATGAAAAGCTTTCCCGCTATTATACCGTTTGGATCTCCGGCCAGACGCTTTCTTAAGATAACAAAAAGAGAGCCGTAAAAAAAGGCACTGAACAAAAGAGGAAAATGCTGCCTCGTTACGTCAAATATACAAAAAAATATCTTTCATATTCATTGGTAAAAAAACAAGACATGTGAAAATGTTTCGTAAGGGCGCAAATATCGGTTCACAATATCGATTTTTTTACTCTGATACGGGAGTTATTAGAAAAAACAGGAATTACCAAGTGCCCGCCTCTTGAACTGACTGGGTAGCTTCTGGTTGGGGTATAGAGCCTTCGTAAGACAAACCGGATATCAAGAGGCATTGTGATGGAGCTCTTTCAGAGTCCCAAAGATTACAGGCGTTAAGGTTGACTGCTGAAATTCTCTCTCTTTAACAATGGACGCGGGTGTGAGAATATGATTCGCTCTTTAAATAAACTGCCAATGAAGTGACTATTAATTTGGCTGAAAATTAGTAAATTAGAACTGAAAATTATGAAATATTAAGGTATATTTAATATAAGGTATATAAAAATATAATTTTAGTTTCTTGAAAATCTTTTTTCGTTTTATTGATGTAGGTATGTTTTAATTTATATATTTTTTTAATTTCTTTTGAATTTTTACACAATTGATGTGAAATTATGTACAGTTATGTATAAATAAATAATACACCGACACTCCGGAACGTGCCTGTGGGCCAGTGGAGTGGCTATATCCATAAAAAAATATATATTGAATGTACCTACCTATTGTATAAACATTTTTGTAAACCATGTATTTGTATTTTATATTGGATTAAATAAATAAAATAAAAATTTAGATTTAAATTCAAGAAATGTAAAATTAATTTGTTTAAATAGAGTGAAATTATATAAATAACGTTATTTTTTTATGAAATGTCTCAAGGGTGAGTTATATTTAATTCGTGAAGTTTTATTGATATCCATTGATCTCAATCATGTATACTTGCATGAATGCACAGGATTGAATAAAAAATATTTCCAGTAAAATCTACATAGATAGACACTTACAAAAAATGACACAAACATAGACATTTTAGGATGTAAACATAAACGGGTTTGAATACTTTTTGACGTTTGGTACCCAACATCAGAAACAGTTTTTGAAATTCAAATACAAAATACAAAGAAGATCCCGACCTAGTATTTATTCAACCTTTTATCAAAAACTGTCTACGCCTTTCAAGATTTAAAGATATTTTCGCTTCCAGATATTTCTTTCGAGACTTTAATGTGATATCTAAAATAATCTTCGGTATAAAGATATGAACTAAGAATATCATATACATACTTGACATTGTGAGATAAAATAAATACAAACGATTATTCCACATGTATTTTTTAAATCCTTCACGTGGTCTGTGTGATTACAAAGCTTACTTTAGCGTATAATATTTTTTCGTTTATTTTCCCCTTTGTGTTTTGTTTGAATTATTTTCATGCCCTGAGCTGAAAGGAAAATGAAGGAGGAAAATAAAAGCCACCTATATCGGAATGATCAAAGCAGATATGACATTCTAGAAAAAGCTTATTTTTGTAACATAGCAATTTCTTGATTATGGAAGACTGAAATAATATATCGCAAACCAACATCAAATTGGAGTGAGATTTCCCTTACATAACATTACTATGAATATTGATTTTGTATAAAAAAGGTCGCAAATAAACCAAGCTTAAATTTAACGAAAGACCTAAAAAAATAAACAACATAAAAAAAACACATACTCAAATATCGTAAATAAATGTACATTGGTCATCTAGTTTATGAAACAGACGAGTCAGAAAAATGCAGATTCACTTCTCAAATAATGCCGCTAAAGAAATTAAAAGGGCTAATAAATTCTACAGAATTAAATAGTGATACTGTTAGGTCATTTTATGTGCATTTCTGAATATCCTACTAATTAAGAAGACATTTTGCTTATGTTTACCATAACTAAACATCTTAAAAAATATAGGTATAAAATTTAAGCACAAATCACCATTATTAGATTTAAGATGCCAATTACATTACTCCTTTCCTTATTATGTCAAAATTTGTACTTTAGGAATGACCGACTATTGTAATAATGTGGATGATCGATTTATCAACATATTATTTTAACGCCGAATTCTCTATAAATTTATGAAGCCTTCGACCATTTTTATAGCAGATGCTCTAAGTGGTCAGATGTCATTATCTTAACGCGCTATCGACAAATCATTTCGAAAATCTGGAAACACTTAACCTCACTTTTAGACAGGGTGGCACATTAAGCTGGAACCCCCCTTTTTAGGGCGGCGTGGTGGCAGTATTGTTCCTAGGAGATAATGCTAAGCGGAGAATGGGCGAAAGGAAAACTTCGGACCAAAGGCGTGCGGTGATTGAAAAAAAAAGTTTTAAAGATAATTAAAACCGATTAAGTTTACATTAAAAAAGGTTTACTAAAATAAGGAAACTAAAAAATTTATACTACGTGAAAAGGCACACTAAAAGACGAATATGTATAATAACATACAAAAAAGTGTAAGTACTTACGTACGAAAAGGTACCTAATGTACGAAAAAGTACACTAATAAACCAATAAATTTCGTGTATCAGTGTATGACAGATGAAAAGGTATACTGATCTGCAAAACAGAGCGTTTAGGTGCTAAACATAATAATTAGGTACGAAACAGCATATTTTAGTACACAAAAGTACATTAACGTACAACGCAAAAGGTATTATATTTAAATAGCAAAAGGCACGTAATGCCACAAAAGACTATTATTGCGTATAAGAAATACACTTTAATGTGAAAATAGTCTTCAGAGGAGAAAAAAGCATGCATAACGTATTTTAACAAGGCTTATTAAATACACAAAGTTACGATTACATTAAGTCGGTTACACTGCTAATATAAAAGGTTAAATAAAGAAATATATTATGTAAAATGAAAGCTACAAGAATTTCTAATTTGTCAATTTTGTGGTATCGTTATCACATTTGGAATATGCGTAAGTACGTAATGTATGATACTTCGGGTTCGTTGCCAGTCTTTTTGATTTATTTTGTTCTGGATAATTTTTAAAGTGCCATTTTTGAGAAATCAAATTAAGAGCAATGTACAATTAACATTAGTATACGTCTTAGAAATATAGATGACATAAGTGTGTGGAATTTTTGTTTTCTGTTTCAAATACACCACTGTAATTGGGCCTCCTGGCCTGTTGTGGTGCAAAAAAAAAATAAAAAAATAATAATAATGTTTAATTTGAATAATAATATTATATAGGCGCTAGATTGCAAAAAAATCAAGTAGTTACATAACGTAAGACTAATAAGTTTACGCTAATGTAATATTTGATGTCATTACAATAAAAATTGTATACAAAGGCAGTACACCATGAAAAATTAAATGTCTAGATAATGAGGCGACAGAGACTAATTCTAAAAGGAAGGTATATTATAAATTTTAAATAAGCTATAAAACATATTAATATATCAATAATATGCAACAAAAGTAATTGGTAAGAGTAAAAAACTTATTTAAAAAAAAAACATTGTTCCATGGTTTTTAAAATATTTTTGATAAAAACCTAGGTTAGAAAAAAAAAACTGAAGTAAAAAAGGCACGCCTTTGCCTTAGACAGGGCGGAATTCACCTTCAACTGAGGTGGCACCTACCATCAGGTGCCACGTGACCAACATACATATTTAGACCTGATTGTATTATGCCCGAGATAAGTTAATTTAGAAGTAAGGAAAGGCTATTTTAATTAAGGGATTGATATTGTTTATTGTTAACCCTTGCTAATTGAAACAATGTAAATATTTTTTGTTAGATTATGTGTATTTTGTAGGTCATCCTCAAATGTTTATGGTCTGCTGAGTTTTCAAATATATTATTAAATAAAACGGTAAACTATTTTTATAAAGCAGGTTGGAACATTGGTGAATAATGAAACGTTTTTATTTTATAATTATGTTAAATACCATTTATTTTTAAAATTACCCTTGAAAGCAACCTAAAAAATAAAGGTTTGAAAATTTTCGTATCAACTTTGTTTCTTCGATTTTTAGCGTCCAAAAAAAATGAATAAAAATAACCTTATTCAAAAAAATAATAGGCTTTCCTCAAACATGGTCTAAATGTTAAATTTAAAGTGGTAACTTTCTTAATTTCTGGATATAGCAAGGCCTTCATATTGACTTCTGAGATGTTTTCTTACTTTGCTAAGATATATCAATATAACTCACTACATATCGAAAAGTTAAAACACTTAAAGTTGGTTAATCAGTAACAAGGTGATAAAGGCTGGTAAAAATAAATGGCAATACCAAATTATTAGCATTAAATCAAAAAAAGTCTGTCCCAAAGTTTGATTGTTTTACGTATTAGTTCTAATAATCAAAATACTAAAAGATGCACAAAATAAGCATAAAAAGAATCCAAAATTATCTAAAACCTTTCAACTTCACAAAAATATTCTGCATTCCATTCAATGTTGCATCGTTTAATTAACGTTCCTTTTTCTAAACTTAACATCGAAAATGAATTTTATTTTATTAAAAAAAATACTTTTAATAATAGATATAATCGCCTTAATAAATACTCATTAAAATGGAAAACCAAAGAAAAAATCAATCAAACACTTTTTGTATCCTGTTAACAGTTATATAAATAATATTAACAATTATAATATTTGGAGAAAAATTCTTTACGTAAATACTATATCCACAAACGAATACAAATTTTTACCAAATAATATCAAACCTGCTATTTGTTGGTAGATGATTGCTTAGTAATAAAGAAAAAAATAGTTTATTAAATAATTCAGGTGTTTACCAATTAAAATGAAATTTTTGTCGTTCTTTTTCCATTGGAAGAACATGAGGAAATTTTGATATTCGTGTTAAAGAACATATAAGGTGTCTTCACAATAACAATTTTTCTGAATTTGCAAATCACTTAATCAATTTTAATCACGACTTTAATAAAAATACTGGAGTTGAATTCTTACATTAAAAAAAAGGGTTAAAAGTAAATAATATGAAAATATTTCACATTAGGAAAGTTTTAAAAAATAATGTACCTTTGATATATAATAATCAAACATTCTTTCAATAAAGCCCCTTGTACTAAGTTCCATTGTAATGGTCACCCTAAACCTATTAAACTCAAGCTCCCCTTTCCATACCCTGCCCTATTTTTTAACTATTTCTCGAGCAACATAAAATATTTTCATAATCTAATCAGTGTGTGTTTGTCCTAATCACTGCAAGTACTTATTAAAATGCAAGTCTTCTTGGTTTTATATTTTTGTGCATCAACTATGGTGTAGGTGTACAGTGGGTTTTGCATGTTAGTTTAATTGGTGTACTGACAAAGAGACGGGTACGTCTCGACACCGGTAGACATAAAAAAGTCGGTAAGTGGTTAAATATAAATATTTAATAACATTTAGTAAAATGTTTGACCACAAAGTAAATGCTTTAAACACAAGTAAAAATTTCCAATTACCATCTCAAATATTAAAAAAAAAATTGTAAACTAAACATCCTGTATATTTAAGTTAGGTGAGCTAATGATCATAGTGCAAAAATAATATCATCCATTTGGTGTTAGCGATAATGTTACTTCTCCTGCACCCGCCATCCTTGTTCCTTCCTACTTTTCCCTACTTCCGAACAGGAAGCTTTTTTACTAACGACCAAGCTTTTGCGTTTTGTTATTCAAAGGTAATTTCAAACAAAAAAGTCTTTTAATTTCAAAATGTGTGTGTCATTTACGATAATACGCTGAGTAACCTTATTATTATCAACTCGTTAGCAAATATAAATGTTATTGTTTATGTAAAAAAAAGTTTTTTTTGTTTTAAAGTTAAAGTGATTTAAACCTAAATATGGATCAAATAGTGAGTAAAGAAATAAAAGGTAGTTAACTAAGAATTTCAGTAAAAAGTGCTGTTACATACTTAACTATGCGTATATTTGATGAACTTACTTAAAAATATTGGAAAACATAGATACGAGATAATTTTTTAAGAAAAACTAATTTAATTTATGTAGGGAAAAAGCTTTCCTGCAAATAATGTATGAAGTATTAAGCATTTAGTTAAATCTCGTGCTTGAAACTTTGCTGGAAAATACGAGTTTTTTCCTGGTAATAAGTAGCACCTAATAACACCGAGAAGGGGAAAGCTTAATGAAGAGAAAATATCCAAACGACGCGACGGAAGGGTTTATGTTCATGGCCGGATTTTTCCTTCGTCAGTCTTATGAAATTATGATAATTCTTGTAACCTTCTCATTACGAGTAAAAAAAAAAGCCCTCAGGAGATAACGCTCGATTTTAAGAAAGGTTTAATAATTAAAAACAGTATGAACAAGAAAAACATTTTGAATATTTTTAAATGTTAAAAGGGTCTCTGAGATGGTTAACAAGTATATATGGCATAAATAAACGGCAACGTGAGACGAGGACGACCAAAGAAGACGTGTCATATTCAGATAAACCAAAATCTTAAGTCTGGTCATGTCAAAAGCAGACAAAACCGAAGGGCATGTACGACAAGATGTATGAATTTGGACGAAGCTAGGAATGTATGCCAGAATAAACGTGTGTGGCGGTCCATTTTCTCTGACTACCCCTACGGGGAAATGGTGTAATCGTAGTAGTAGAAGTTGTAGTAATTACCTGATTCAACCACCATGAAAATTTGTCCAGATTTGGTCAAACAATTTATTGAATATGTAAAAATGTTTATAGACTAAAAAGGATGCTTAAACGTAGACAATGAAACGTTTTTTTTGTCCCAAACTCAACCATTGTCCCCGTGTAAATATCAATTTGTAGGACACAATATTGTCCCGAGACATCGCCACCTAGATGGACTCACAGGATAAATCTCCGCGGAACAATAGTAACCCTTACCATTGAGCGTGGCCAACGTGTCACTCCCCAAAAGTAAATTCTACTAAAAATGACCACAGAAAACAATCCTTTTTATTATTTGATTCGTTTTTTGACAATAACAATACATCTTGGTATAATATCAATAATATATTTTTTTAATTCGCTCGCATAATAAACGCCATCCTTTTTTCGTTTTCGCAGCACTCGCGTGTGAACTGCGATCGAATTTTTGTATCGTCCCAGAGTTCTGTCTTGCGCGGTTGAGGCTGTTCACGTAGCTGATATATGACAATATTGTCATATCTATTGTATTGTCCACGGGTAAACGGTCCTTAATACTGGATTTCATGAATTGATACATTCTTTAGTTAAGATTTCTCAAACTTTTCCAGCAATGGAACATTTTGTAAATTTTAACGGAATACTGGGCTTATTTATTCGGTTGGACAATTCATAATATTTACTTATAGTAAAAAAAAGACGTCAATACATTTATTTAATTAAAGTTATTTTTAAAGTATCACATAAAAATGAGTAAATAAAACTATTGATTCTCTTATGATTTTGAGTTCTTGAATCGCAAATCTTTTTATATCAGACACAATACTGTGAGTTGAGTTCTTATTTCTGTTATGAAATCGAACCTGTTCCTACGTTTTGACGTTGCAGCGTAATAAGGAAATACCATTTTTTATAATAATTTGAAAAAAAACGAAGTAAAAGAATGTTGAGTTGTATTTCCGACAAACTCGCCCAAAAATGATTTGATGGGTGATTTATGTATTTTTGTTACAAATTAATCACTGATTAACATCACATAGATTTATTATCACTTGCGCTTAAACCTACCGGTTTTACTATCACTAAAAACGGATTCCGGACCCAAGAATTGTCCTTACCGGTTTTCGGAAAATATTTCAAAAGAGTTGTTGGCAAGTTTTGTAAAAATGATTTTTTACACGTCGTGAACATCAGTAAATACTGACCATTACTTTCCTCTATGTTGCAGCGCAGAGAATCACATATTTTTTTTTAAAACCTCCAGATTCAGACTACGTGTAAAATAGTTTAAGAAACCCTGCTCAAGGAGGTAGAAAACAGAAATTAACACTCAACATTTGGATGCGATTAAACTATTGTTAATTTTTTGTAACATTCCTATCAATAGTATCATAATAGCAAATCTTTACGGATATCGCAAAAATTTAGAAAAAAAACTAAAAATAGCATTTTTTTTAACTTTATACTCTTCGTTTCTATTATTGCTATGGAAAATAATTCTAGAAATGTCGATCTAATAATAGTAAAGTGCTCTGTCACTTGAAAATGTTACCAAGTAAAGCTACTTAAATACTAGATAGGCTTTTTGATGGCTCGTTGTTAACTGTAAGGACAATGCAGTGGAATGCACAGTGCCTCATTAATAATTTAGAACCAACACATATATTTTTAAATCGTATAGTCATTCAGTTGAGCCAATTTTGTATTAAATAAAAAAAGAATTATATAATTTATAGTGAACTAAAGAAGAAAATATCTGTGTTACTTTGACTTGCTTTTGTAATTTTCTTTCTTTTTTATTTTAGTAAAGAGAAAAATGTACAAAAGAAATGTTTTTATGAAAACACGAACATTTTTGTATTATACAGTTATCGACAGTTAAAACATGACTTTTTGCTTCCATTATTTGCATTTATATTCATGTCTCGACATGAAAATGCATTTTAATCTAATAATTTTGAGCTCATTAATGTAATAAAAATTAAAACGCTTTTATATTTTATTTTAACGATTAAGTAGACAACATATTTTCAAACGGCGCTTTGTTAAATGCTCTTGCCTGTTCGATTCTAATCATCCATGTTCTCTTCTTTAAAAAACTGTTGATTAAACCGATGAAAATGTTTTCAGGAATTGCTAAGTTCGTACATAAGTGAAATAATAAAGTCAGATGAATTTTACCCACATCAATAAAAGTTTCAGCTTATTAACTTCACAAAATTGAACGGTCGGAAGAGTTGAAGATAAATGGATATTAAAACAATGACAGATTGGTAAATGATCCGAATCAAAGTAATATCTCGTTTTTGCCTAAAAAAATTAGATAAACTCAAAATATTGTAGGTAAAAAATAAATTGTTGAATTAAGTTTTAGGGATATCGACAGAATTCCTATATTATTTAAAATTCGATATTTTTCCCTATTATCTAAGTTCACTTGAATTTTTTATTTTTATTGTTTTATTTTGAACCTTGAAATAGGGCACACATACACCTATTCTAATGTGTACTTTTAAAATACCAATGTGCATATATTTCCTTAATAAGATATTTAACACATACTTATTAACCTTCTGTTTTCATTTTGATGTTTTTTTTTCATCATAAATGGTTTTTCCCATTTCATAATATTTTTTTACCGCCATGTATCAAATAGAATTTTGTGACTTTGCTTTTTTTCTAAATAAGAGTCTGATTTTTACCTTTTCTCTAGTATTGTGATCATGTTCATGTTGGCTTTAATAAGTTTTTTTTCCAAAATTCTGTGTTTTAAAAAAAATAAAAAAATATTACACACAAAAATCATCGTATTGAAAAATATTATTTGAACTTTTAATTCTTTTAATATCAAATTTACACTTATGTATCAATTTTAAAAAAAAAGATTCTTAGAGCTCTGTTATGTAATATGGTTAGTTTGTTTAAATTTAAATAAACATATGCTGCTATAGTAGTTAACGTGTGGTTCAATAATTGTTTTGTAAATAATTTTTCATAAATCCTTGTTAACAAATTTTCTAATTATTCCCAAAATCTATTTTTTGCATACTTTTTTGTTTGGCCACAAACAACTTTTCCGTATATGTGTGCATCGCCAAGAAGACTTATGTCATCAGATGCGGTGTGCGGTATGTGGTGGACAAGCTGTATATTGTTTCAAAAGCTGTTTTGAGGTCCAAGAAAACTGCAATTACGAACATGTTTTTGTCAATTTTTTCTTTTTAGTCTTCTTAAACAAGGTAAATAGCCATTTTGCAGGATCAATTAGTTCTGAATCCACATTGTTCTTCACACAACACATCCTCTTATTCCAAAAAATTAACCACCTAGTTTATTATTTACAATTCAATCCAATAACTACTCATACTTTGAAAGGGTGTTAATTGATCTGTAAACTTCACATTAAACTGATTATATTGTTTTTGGTATTTAAATGACACATTTATTTTTAAAAAAAGCTTTTTAATATCATTAAAAAAAATTCTGAAATTTGCTATTATTTGGAACAACTGCAGAGTTAGTAAATTGTGGTGAATTTCCCTTGATTTGGTAATGAAGTGAAAATAAGTTTAAACAGTTTAGAAATATGTATTCATGCATGCAGTAAAATAATACAGAAGCATATTTTTTTAAGCAAAATTGTGATGTACTAACAGAATTATCTGACAAATACATGTCTTAATGAGTGCTGAAAGCTAGTAAGTAACTTTAGTTAAATGAGATAACATCAAACGAGTTGGACTCTTTCGAGCGTGTAAGTCAACAACTGTTTAAACAGTTAGGTGATGAAAAATTGAAGTTATGGGGGCGAACGCCCTCTCAGTAAAGACTTTAATGTATAGGGCTCAACCCTTACTTCTGACACCTCTAGATACACTTGTATGCAGCAAGAAGGCTACAATAAATGTGATAATTATAAAATATCACAATCATTATATATTTATTCTATTATTTATACCCCAATTGCATCTAATTGAGATCATTTTTGTTTGTTGGAATAATGAAATATTGGATTGAATGATTTAAAAAACTCACTATTTTCTCGCAGTTGTATTACATTCCTGAAAGACTCTGTCAGCTGCACGTTGAGAGAATTCTAAATTATTCCCAAGAAATACAAGCTCTATGAAGATTAATGAAGGGGGAAGATGTAAGGATAAACATCAACTCGCCATCTCTTCAAAAACATTCAGAAAACAAACAAAATAACGATCATTGACAATAATTATCACTTTTCTTGCCAGGGCATAGAATTAAGGAACCAAATGTAGCGTATATTGATCATCTGTTACATGTGTAAGTGTGGGATGAAGATGGATTGGCTCGGATGAAGATGTGTTAGCTCGAAGTCTTAAATGTTGATCGTGTTTTTAAATATATTAAATACCATTATTTTATTGTCCTTGTTTGTATTTGATACATAGTTTAATGTTTTTAATTCAGTTTTTGGTATATAGTCTGAAAATTTGGAAAAAATAATCTTAAAATCTTTTAGAACGTACTTTTTTATAATGATTTTTTTTGTGTTTTTCCTTTTTTATTTGGACATTTTTTTTTCTCGACGTGTAACATACTTCCGATGCACATGAGTATACATATTTTCTTTTTTCCATAGCAATAAGAGTTTTTTATATGTTATAGAATTTAAGAGATAAGATTATGTATACCTACATATATTAGAACTTAACTCTAAGCACCTGCTGACGACCTGCATTTTATGCAGTTCAGTAGGACTTGATAATTTGTATTTTACTTTTTGTATATTTTAATAAATAAAATAAAATAAATAAACAAATACGTTTCTTCATATAACTGTTGCAATTGAATTATTAATATAAATATATGTGAGTTAGATGATCAGTCAGGTATAAGCCCAGGAACAATTGAATATTGCAGTTAAAACTATCTTTAAATTCAATATTTGACGTCCACTCTGCCAGGAATCAAACCCAGGACCTCAAGATGACAAACAGGTCAATGCAACAACTACTTCACAACGACGCGAGTTGGTCTCCACTTAATTTCCACGGACCTTATCACAATGTATCACCCAAAATTCGTTTTTTTATTAAGAAAGGCATAAATAAATAAAGCAAAAAAATGGTCTTTATAGGTATTACCTTTTTGTGCATTTTTAAAATGATAAAATACAGTATTTGAATAATGGCGGTTTATTTATTTATTTATATTTTTTGCATACAATCAATGGTTAACAGTAAAAATAATATGACCTCACTGGGGTTTCCCATGCCGAGGACACTTAACAATATACTTTTTTAAAATTACATTTGAAAATAAACAAAGAAGACTAACTTAAAAAAACGAAGATAATTAACAAATACTCAGACAGTTTTAAAAACAAGGTATTTATGAACATCTTTATTATTTATATTACAAAACACACACTGAAAATAACAATAACCTAACATAAGTGTACACTTATCTTTATTATAAATATTTGTTCTAAAAAATATAACTAAACTTCTTGGTTTATGTAATTACATAATCGATACCACCTTTCTTTACGGTGGCTAGAGATGTAAGAAAAAATATATAATTTAATAATGTTTTCGAAGAAAAAGTTGTATTTTAGATCGTTTGATGGTACGGATCCAATTTGAATTTCAAATTTCAAAAAGTAAATTGGCAGACCGTAAAATACAAAAACAAAAAGAAATAGCTCGTAAGGGGTGCGATATTACTACAAGACCGAGCACGTGTATGTTTGTACATATACGCAAAAGTGTGAACAAAATACTATTGACTCGACGAAAGGTGCTCCTACACAATTTTACCTGACTTTTGCTTTCCTCCAAAAGTGTGAAAATATTTCCATATAAATGTGTTAAATAATCTGGTGTTTCGTAACACGACGAGCAAATTTTTTATCTTATAGGCAAAGTTATTTATGTTCAAAAGTAAACGTACACCGTGAGACCTAAATCCTCTTTTATGGTTGTACGACTGCGTTATCTTTATGCTGAGCATACAGAAATGGCTTGACTCATATGAAGGCAAAGGTTTCGTTTGTTTGTGGTGATAAAGAAAGCAGTCTCGTGAAAAAAGTAATGTTTAATAAAACACATATTATGGTCTTACTCGGGAGAAATCAAACGCGTGATGTGTGACTACTTTTGTATACACATTGGGATATGCATACATTTGCTTTAATATATTTTATCTTCTGATATTAAAATCTTCAAACTAAACAACAGAATATGAAAAATATGTTTTTTGAAATACATCGATGTATTTTTTAATTTAAAAAAGTGAATATTTTTAGATTTGCCGAAGACTGGATTTCACATCCAAGATTAACATATTGTTGATTAAACTAACTGGTTTAAGAAGAAAACTAAGCGTTATCTAGTAACTAAAATAATTCAGTCAGCTGAATTTCACTCACATCTATCACAAAAAATCTGGTGGAAGAATTGAAGAAATATGGATGTAAAAACATAGGCAAGATGAAAAATGTTACAGCGTGTAAAGTGGCCACTTAAACCAGTAAATTAGGGGTCAATAAGCTTTGTGTTTGCGTAGACATAAATATTTCGCTCTCTAAAATTAAAGTCCTCCAGCTCTCATCTGATATTTTTTATATTCCGAAACATAAATTTTGGCAACTTATTGAAAATATTATTTTTTTTTATTTGGAGAGTTAAATAAAAAAATGGAAATCAATAACTTGATTACCATTTTATAATATTAGGTTGTTTAAAATGGCCCAAAAATTTTAATATTTACGCAAACATTTTCGTTTTAATGATATACCCAAATATTTTCATTTTGGGGGCATTTTAAACAACTCACTATTACAAAATGGATATTTTCTATTTCTCATTTATTGAGGGTTCCTTGCGTGAACTTTATTTTTCACTGAGTTGACAAGGTAAGAATAATTCAAAATAAAGAGCTTTAGAGATAAACCGGAACAAATTTGCTGGAAACTGACTAATAAAATAAAATGTGAAATTTACCACGTATATTATAGTTTTAAAAAAACTAGATAAAACAGAACAAGCAACATGTATATTAATACGTTTATACCGAAAAATGTATTTTATTAGAAAAAAAGAATAAAAACAGAGGGAAAGAGGAGAGATTAAAGAAGAGAAAAGAGATGTTTCTTTAGACGCAATTCAAACAAAGCTACAGTAAAAATATCTTTGATAGTGGATGGAAGATGATTTTACATTCGAGCCGCATGGACTGTGTATGAGCTTAAAAAGGTAAAATAATCATGGATAGGAATCAAGCATGAAGGAGAACTCAGGGCCTTAACTAACAAGGGCAAATATTAACACGCGTCAGCGTCTGGCCTGAAAGGGATAAAAATATTGTTCAAAGGAGACAAATGTAGGTCTTAAGGAGGCTGCCAGTTGTACCAAATTTTGGTTTAGCTGAAGTTACCGCGTTGGACGGTTCTTAGTGAGTTGTGTCTCTATCCAGGTTTGAAAAAAAATTGGCAGCCTAGAAAGATGTTTAATGGAATTTAGGAAAAAAGATGACTAAATATTTGTTCAAGTGCCCAAGAAGTTATTTTGGATTACTTACAGTTAAGGTTAAAAAGCTAGCATATGTTTGCGTCATTAGATGAAGAAGCTTCATAATCGCCGGAAGCTCTTAAATTCCAAAATGCCGAAGAGTAGAAAAGGTAAAGAAAAAGGAAGAAGCTCAGTCAAAAGTAACATTTTGGATGTCTAAAACCATGCAACGATGGTGAAAAAGAAGAGTGATTATGTCTTTACTATTGTGACCATGCACCGATAGGTGCGGAAAGAAAATTATGACGATGATTATTTATTATTACTCTGAAGTATTTAATTTATTTTACTTCATCTATATTTTCCCTGTGAATATTTAGTTTACTAAATTCTTTAATTTTTTTATTGCTTACTATCTATCATGTATTTACTTTTTGAGACATCAAATTTTAATAACTTTTTATCCAACCAATAAGATATTTGATTTAAACCTATTTGCATCCCTTTGTTAGCATCATCAACATTGTTTTCAGCCACAAAAAGTAGAGTGTCATCGGCAAAAAGTTTTATATTCTATGCATTTAACACTATCATTTATATAAATAATATAGAGAACATGAATACTAAAATAATAAAAATTATTAATACTCAATATGGGTAGTGGGCAATATTATAAAAAAGATAACTTAAGTGAAAGCAAATAAAAAACAATAAGCATAACCACAAAAATGTTGTTGCAAAAAAAACCTACGAAAGACAAAGTTATTCCACAAATAACCTGCTACGAAAAATGATATGAATGAATTAATCAAGTACAATTATTTATCAAAGTAAAAGTTATGTGCCAACTTTAATAAACTAAGAATAGGGTTTTGCTGCCAATTGTTTCTGTTTGTTTTGGCTATTATTATGACGATATTCTTCAATGCAGTCATAATAATATTTTATATTTTAGCTAGTAAGTAGTGTCTTAATTTTTAAAAACAAACATCTACAAAGTCAAGAAGTGGAAGTATGATATTCACAACCATTCAAACAACAACCATAGCTTGCTTGAATAACAGGGAAAAATGTATTTTATCTCATCTTGTATTATTATACTGCAATACGGTTTGTGAATAATTCCTTCGATTTCAATTGATAATGTCACCCTATTTAAATAATTATGTTATACGAGTACCTGTATGCACTAAAATAGTAAGAATATAGGTTAAGTGTGAATAATCGATGCAATTTATAAGAACCTGCTGACAAGTTGTATGTATGTAACTCAGCAGGACTTTAATTTAATACTATTTTGTAAATATTTTTGAAAAATAAATTTAACAAAAAAATAAATAATGAATCCAGATCATATTATGACAAATAAAGCATTGTGATTATTTGTACAGAAGCTAGGAAGATGACAAGTTATGTTCAAATAATACAGTATGATAAATACCTTAATTTGATAACCGCATTTTGTATGCTTATACCACCCACTTTCTTACAGACTTCTATTACCTGAAACAAAAATAAAATTACTTGAAATTGATTGATATAAAAAAATAAAATGAAGGCGTTTAAACAAAATGGACAGGTTCCAAGAAAACAATTTTGATAAATATTAACTAAGTGTTTACTGAAGAGATTCAAACTGACGAGGGGAGACTGGGGTGAAATTAATTAAACGAAACAATGGGAAATCTCTCAACAATTCATCTCTGTCGTCGGTTTTACTTAAAATTGAAAAATTGATTATAATAAAATTGAATTCACCGGACAGAGACGGATGGTTGTTTAATCGTTCGGTAATGGATCTGGGTATTCAGTTGACGTCCTTAGTCAGCAGCGTTCAATTTCCTTATTCCGATAAAGACGGAGCAATCTATAAATAATGCAAGATCACTGCGGCTTGGAAGCAAAGTGCATAGTTTGTTGCCCAGTCACTGTATACAGTACACAGCACCATAGTAGATACACAGAGCCTCGCCTTAAACCGTGCCCACGGCGGACCGCACAAAATAAACTCCAAAGTAAAAAAAGCAAATAGCAAAACTCTTAGTAAACAAGGAACCTTCTGGCAAAGTTAAAACAATTTCCAATTGAATGTGCTGCCTTGTATAAAAAACTTCCAATCTGAAATCAATAAAGCATCGCAAAATCATCATTGTCATCATCTCAAAAACGACTTCTTCTAGTTTTTATTTTATTTTTGGCAGTATTAACACAAAAATAAACTAAAAAAATTTGTTTTATAACTGATATTTAAAATGCAATGCATTCTTTTTCTGGAGTTTATGTATAACGAATGAATGTGTTCGATGTTGATTTAGATCAGCTACATCAACGTCAAAAGAAAAAGTCATTATACATCTACGCAAACAGCGCACTAAATTTGACGAACGCACATTTGCGGTCGCAGGCCCTATGACATAAAATGCTCTTCCAGCAGAGGTCCGAAACTGTGAGAGTGAAGTGATGTTTCGGAAGAAACTTAAAACCCACCTTTTCTCTAAATCGTTTGAATAAATTCTTAGCATGTGGTGACGAAGTACTCGTACATTTTTTTCTTAAATTAAAAAGTTAAAATTAAATTGATATCTTTATATAATCACTTTGTAAAGCGCCCTTGAGGTGATATATGACGAAAATGGCGCTATATAAGATATCCACAATAATAATACTAATTATTATTAAAACATAAAACATTTTAACATGCCGCTAACGACTCATTCTATCTGGCTGCAATACACTCCCACTCGCTTTTTTATGATGCAAACGCTTACACACACCTGGAAATTTACTCATAAAAACACACACACTCTTTTACATATAAATGCACGCACGCACACATTTAATAATATACCTTCATTTATTAAAATGTAACATGAGATTATAATTTTTCGCTGGTGTGTCTTTCAGCCATACCTTTATTACGTTTTTGTAGACTGTATATTTCCATAAAATAAATAAACAAACAAAAAAAAAAAAAATTTACTTGTAAAAAAACATAAACATGGTCTTAGGAAATATAACCACATTTCTGACTATCGTAGGCAACTGAAATGGCTCAAAATTAGACAGCGGAGAGACTATCACTCCCTCTCACTTCTGTTCAATGTACTTCATAGTCCTAACGCTCCTATAGTCCTTACGCTTATCAGTTCATGGTTTACCTCTTCGTTCTCATTCTCAAGGCACTCTCTTAATACCCATACACAATTCCTCTTTCTTCTCTAACTCATATAGTGTCCATGCGGCTCGACTGTGGAATCATCTCCCATCCACCATCAAAGATGTTACTACATTATCTATGTTTAAATCACGTCTGAAGAAACATCTTCTTTCTCTTCCTTAATCTCTCCTCCTTTCCTTTTTCCTCTTTCTTCTTTTTTCCTTTTCCCATTGAGTAATAGTTTTGATTTAAGGTAATTTATAAACAAATACGTTTATTTCTATTTTTAGATATTTTTAACTTTTTAATATTTTTTTTTCTTTCTATTGAATATGTTCTGTAACTTGAATTATAAAAATAAACCTTTTATTTTATTGGTTGGTTAGAAGAAATTGCCATTTGGCAATAAGCCCGCCAATGTACAAATAACATTATGTACAAAAAGTTAAATAAATAAATAAAAAAATAAAAAAAACACTCAGCTATTTAAAGAAAGTAGAAGAAACACACGGTGCTTTTTTTTAGTTTAAAGCATGATTTGTAGTAAATTTAGATAGATTTTATAAATATAAGTAAGTGCTCGCAACAAGTATATGATTGAAAAATAAATATGATGAATATTTAAAGCATGAAATTGTAGTCAAACATTTGACCAAATGTTATAAAATATTTTTATATAACCCCTTTCCGACTTTTCTATGTCTACCGATTTCAAGACGTACCCGTCTCTTCGTCAGGGTATCAATTAAACCAACATGCAAAACCTACTACACTCTTTCTCTTTTTTCAACTATTTCTCCCACAACATAACATATTTTTATAACCAAATTAGTGCATGTAAGGGTTGTTTATTAAATGCATGTCATGTTGGAATTATATTTTTGTACAACAACTATGGTGAAGGTGTATAGTGAGTTGTGCATGTTGGTATTGGTGTTCTGACGGAGAGACATGTACGTTTCGAAACCGGTAGATATAGAAAAGTCGGTAAGTAGTTATGTACAAACATTATTTTAAATTATGAAAAACTCATAATTTGATACGCGGCATTAGTTTTGGATTTACCAGCTTGGAAACAAAAATATTTCCGGTTCAAATTATTAACAAAATCTTGAAACTCGGTAAGTATTTCAAAAGAAGGCTAAATTATTTACAAAATAATCGTAAAACTCTTTTATTTAGGGCTATGCTTTGTTACCCCGCGACTGGAATGTTTTAAAAGAAAAAGACCATCACGATTTACGACATCGCTTCATACTCCAGTGGTTCAAATGATAATATTATACTAAAGGGGTCTAAAGTAAAGAGCACTCGACTGTCTTGCTTCCTCATCGGGTTTGTCAAGTGGATGATTGTAGGAGTGTTACTGTTATTCAGCGAAAATTTTAATAATACTTCAGAATTTGGAGGTCTCCCTTGAATAACGTCATAAAATATATGTTTTTTACGATACATACGCTTTCTTTATCGAGATCATAATCAACAAATTGATAGAATGTTTTAAAACCAGTGTAGTGAGTATGAAAATAATTGATTGTAGAAATATATAATACAAAAACTGTTTGCTACGCAATCATACAGTCTATTCTGCAGTGTGGAATCAAAGACTGAGGAGGAACTAACGAGACAAATCTACGTACACTTTTGATTGCCCATAAAACCATTGCAAAAATTATACTAAAAAAGCCTAGAACATGCTTTTCAATTTAAATTTAAAAAACTGGATATACCCTCAATTATTGATGACATCTTAAAAAAAACATCTATTCAACAAACTTAAAAAAAAAACCCATTCATTTACAAAATTCTCGAAACCCTAGATTTCAAAATAATTTATTTTTAGATATCGGGTTGTGGTCCCTTGGCTTGTGTTGCGGACTCACGGATCAGAGGTCCGATGTTCGAATCCCACTTAACCCCAACGTGATTTCCATTTCCTAATAGTTAGTTATTTACAACTCGTTGGAAATGGTCACAAAAATTTAAATATTTTGATAAATTATAAGAACGTTAATATTTATTTTTTAATATACATTTACATATATATGTATGCAATGAAATGGCAGTTTTTAATGATTATTCATATTTTGGGATTTTTTAAAAATAATCTTCGAGAAATATTAAAATCAATAGAATATTTTAAAACATATAAATCTAAATTTGAAAAAGACCCACCCTATTCTGAACTTCACGCAGTAGAAAATTATGTATCTTCACCTAAACAAATACTATTTGTGTATACTATATATGCATAGAATCCTAAACTCCCCGTATTTTTTATTTTTTAAAAATATATATTTGATATCCCTTTTCTTGGATGATTCCTTTTTCTCTCTCCTTTCAAACTCATTTTCTGATTCCACATTCCTCATTCTTTAATATGTGTAAAATAACCTACTTTTTTAAAAATCAATATGTGCAAGCCATATCTTCTCATTAACAAGGGCTGTTATTTTTGTATTATTAGGTTTTTACTTATGAATGTATTTTATTTTTAGTACAAATTTTAAATCAACTCTGATTTTGACCAGTCTGTTTTTTGGTTACCTGGAAGATAATGCTTTTAGCAATAAGTCCTCACAATTACTTATTCTTTGTACTGGAATTTTGATAAAAATAAATAATATCATTCGGTAAATATAATATCTAATTGAAAAAAACCTGATTTAGATAATAAAAATGAAATGTAAATAAAATATAATACATTTATATAAAATTGTAAAGAAATGTAAAAGGAACTCCCTCTCTAAATACGAGTGTTACACTCTTCTAGAGAGTTATAAACGTTATTATTAATTATGTTTGTATAATTTTTTAATAAACAAATAATTGAAAAAAAAGATAAATAGAAAATTCTCGTTAATCCGAAAATAATGAGTATTGAGTCGGGAATAAAATGCTAAGACAATGTTTAAGTATTCAGAATGTTTGAACGAAAAGTAGTTATGTAGTTTGAAAGTCGATCTAGAATTTATCGCTGGCGTGTTTTAACGACTGTCACAGTTTTATGGGAAAACATTGGCAATATATGGGTGGTGTATTTTGTTTTTAAAAAACTGACAGCAATTTGGATCCAAACGAGGTTAACAACAGTCACATAAAAACTTGATTTAGTTACGTAGGGAAAATACAGTAAAAGTGTCAATATATAAAAAAATGTAGCGTTTCATGCATAGGCAGCATTTTTACAAGATACGCTAAGTCATCACGCGATGTCGTGCCGACGGAACTCAAATACCCAAATGCTTCATGTTTGGGATCAATTCTGTTTCCCCTCGCCATGTCAAAATCTAACTAACCAAGTTGTATTATTCCTGTATCCGCCTGGTGAGACCTGAATTTGTGACGTTCTTTCATTTTTGTCATATTCCGAAACTTTTTCCACGTCTAAATTCTATTCTTATTTTCTTTCCCACTTTTCCCTTTCTCCTTTCCCCTTGTTTCTCGGTTAACCCCGAGGCCGAGAAATGTCGGAAAAACAAACGGCATGCCTGTCATGAAATAATATTGGAATATTAGAATGGGACTCGTGAGGAAAATATTGTTAGCTTTCAGTAATATACATAAATACATGTTTGATTTTTCCTAAGGTATAATTCATTTACTGCCCTCAGTAGGCCAACTCAAATCAGTCAATAAACCTGCGGCAAACGAAAATCATAAAATAAATATATTTAGGGGTATGTTACTTCAATTAAGAAACTCTGCACTACCTATGTTGTGCTGTTACTAATAATTTACATTTGTGTGTAGTAATCATAAAGTTTTATTATAACGAATATATGAAAGCAGTAATAAAAAAAAATCATAGAATTATAATGTAATTCTATGATTCTGAAAAAAAAACAATTCGAGGCACTGCCGTATAATAAATAGACACGTTATTCTTTAGTAATCAATAAATATAAAATATTGCCATATTACAACAGAGATGAAGAACATTAAAGAAAAGGTAATATAGAAGTCTAGGCATCTACAGGGCTTATGACCTGTCAATGGCTGGATTAAGTGGCCACTTTACACACTGTGTAACATTCACCATTCTGCCTATATTTGAACATCTATATTCCTTCAATTCTTTCATCTGTTGATGTTTGTGAAGTTAAAGAGAAGGTAAAGTGGCCACTTAAACCAGCCATTGACAGATCATAAGCCCTGTAGATGCCTAGACTTCTATATTACCTTTTCTTAAATGTTCTTCATCTCTGTTGTAATATGTTAATATAAACAGCTCCCCAGGGAGTTGAATCCCGTCCTTGTCTACAAAAATTTGGACAAACTCAAAATATTGTTGATAAAATATTGCGTTGCCCTAAACAATTGGAAAAAAAGAGAAACCGAATTGCGATCCACTGCAAGAATAAGAAACGAATTTTTTTAGTCAATATGTGTGTGTGAATTTTGTTACTATATAGATACGACACTAACTGGCAGCTGTCAACTTTTTCAAAATATATTAGGGATCTGAACAAGTTCTCGCTATTTTTTCGTGGAAATTAATGATTTATTAAAAATAGTCAAGAAAAAGAAAATGTGATCACACCCTATTTCCATTTAACTCAGCAGTATTTTGACATATAAAAACGATACGACTCGGCATAATTGAATTTAAATCGGTAGTTGCGTTCTTACCGAAGTCTACAGAGTAACTAATAGCCAAAACGAACAACTACTCAGTTATGAGTAGTACAGTCGGCTTCAGTTTGATGCGGTTTCTGGACTATTAAAATTCTTATTTGTTTTTACGAATAAGACAATATTTCTTTTTTTTCGTCACAGTTGCAGTGCAATTAAGACATTTTTTTCCGCACACAAACGATATATATCTGTGTTGCATCATGTCTGATTATAATAAAAATCCGTAAAAGTATGAAGGCACGGGTGGCATTTACCCACAAATTGTTATGCCATTTTATTCACACTCGTAAGATTTCTATCTTCTATTTTATTTCGACATCATTGATTTGAAATGGCAAAAAAGGAATAACAAATTTCAATTAAATTAAATAAAATTTATATCAAACGCAATGATGCATTTTTAACCAGGTAAAATTGAAATAAAAAATATACAGGGTGTTTTTTAAACCCTGTCACATCCGAAACCACAATGATCAGTATGAGCAAGAAGACATATTGACTCATTAAAAGAAATTTTTAGAACGAATAAAATTTACAAAAACGAAATATTGAAAAAAACAAATGGTTGCTTACTTCTGCAGGGAGAAACGAGGAAGGGGAGAGGGAGAAAGGAGTCTGATACCCAGTCAACAGCGCGTTCGCGCCTCCCTCGCTTCTCCCCTACAGAAGTGAGCAACCAATTGTTTTTTTGAATATTTTAATTTTCTTAATTTTCTTCGTTTTAAATATTTTTTTTAATGTGCTAAAATGTCTTTCCCATACTGATCATTATGGTTTCGGATGTGACGGGGTTTAAAGAACACCGTGTGTGACGAAATTTTTTATACCAAATTATTTAAAAAAAATACAATTGTCTTAGTAAAAATCAAGAAACGTAGCGTTTAAAGAATATAAATATCATTTATACATTTGAAATTTTATGCAAAAGAAGGAAAAAGGCAAACAATATTTAATAATTTACTAACCAAAACAACGGCGTATTTGAATTCTGAAATGGATTAATATCACGAAAAAAGTCAAAACATACCTTTGACTGTGTTCCGTAAAGTTGTTATTTCAAGGGAAAAAATAAAACAAGTGCTAGTAATTATGACTCCGATTACAGAAGACTAATATTATCCATAGACATGCAAACACATTTCGTTTATTTGACCTAACTCACACATTAATGTTCGTTAATTTGTTTATTGATCTTTTAAGTTGACACGGATGCTTGTAGAAGGAGATTTCGAGGCTTTACTTACAAAATGCATTAAGTCATTAAAACAAGGTCCTGGATAATCGCATTTAAAGCTTCTTCATTCTTTCAACGCATTATTTCTCCCACTCTAGGCAAAGCATAACATTTTAAATCAAAATCTTGCACCTATAAAACGGATCGGAATCGGGTTGAGGGTCTGTGGCTAGTGTTGCGGACTTACGGATCAGAGATCCGAAGTTCGAACTCCACTGTACCCCAACTTGATTTCCATTTTCTGATAGTAAGTTATTTGCAACTCGTTGAAAATGGCCACCGAAATTGAGAGATTTTAGAGAATTACAAGAACACTAATATTTCTTTTAAAAAAAAATATATCGAAGTTATATTGACAGAAAACAATAACAATCAACAGTCTTTATATATTGACAATATTTTTAAATATGGGTGCAAAATGTTTTTTTTTGTTAATTAATAAAAAAAAGATTTCTCTTTTTAAGCTTAAAAAAAATGTGAGAGAAATAATTGGTTGAAAGAATAAAAAAGCTTTAAATGCGATTATCCCGAATCATTTTTCTCGATCTGTAAATAAAAACTCTTGTTTGATGATGCAAGATGACGTAATAAAAATATTTTTATTCGTGATATATGTATTCGTTGGCCTTGTGATGTAATAGTCAGCGCATTAGCCTACCATGCTAAAGGTCTTAGATTGGATTCTCGACATGGTTGATATGAAATATTTATTTAAAAGGGTGTTTTTACACCTGAATATTTTATAGTCCCTGGACTGGTACCTGAAGCGTAAGACTGATTATCTTACCTTCATGTAACAAAAATGATTAAGATACGTTGTGATTGGTGTAACAATTTACCATTGTGCACCATTATGCACCCCTATGCACCATTAGGTGCGAAAAGAGAATGATGATGATTATTCAATTATGAAAAATGTATATCGACTCGTTAAAGAAAAAAAAAAACTAAGCGACATGTAGCATCTTTACAGAAGAGCCAACTAAAATATTTTTGTTTAAATAAATGAAAAAATCTCGTGCATACGTTTTATTTTGGTGTGAATCATACAAACCTAGTTTAAATGAAAATTTGAAATTCGAAATTCTTTATTCATTAAAAAGATTAACTTTAATTCGCTCTTCTGTAAAGTTGCTACATGCCACCTGGTAACTTTTTTCATTCCATCGTCGATCTTATTAAATAGTGTAAATATATAGTTTTCTTTACATTTGTAAGTTTAAATAAGGTTTATTATGTTCAATACGTATTTAGGATATTTAAAAAAATAATGTTTAATGTTTCTCTAGGTACGGGACACCCCAGTAACCGTAATGTAAAAAAATTACGAAAATTGTAAAATATGGAATAAATAAATAAAAAAATGCTGTAGTGCTTAAGGGCGATATAAAGTAAATTTCTCAACACATTTTGCATCTACAGAGCGCACAAACAGTTGGGTTCTAGTTCCTCGTTTCGAAGTATAATCAATCTCAATGAATGGTAGGAAAGGATGTTCAAACATAGGCAAAAATGTTAAACAGTGTCTAAGGTTGCCACTTAAACCAGCCAATGATAACTCGTAAGCTCTTAAATGCCTACTTCTTCGCAGTCTCAATCCTTGAGATTGGTTTGCAGCAAAGTCCTGCATCTCGTCTTCCACCGCTCTCTATTCTCGGTAGCCCTCTTCAGTTCAACAAATGAGACGCAGTTCAAATTCTTACACACTTGCTTCAAATACTCGAGGCGCCCTCTTTGATTTGTCTCCTCAGACATTTCCTCTATTATGTCATGCAAAAGACCCTTAAGGCAGACAATGCGGCTGATCCATTGGAGTCGTCTCTCTGAGATGGCTTTGATTCTGTTCCTCCCTTCTTCGATTCTGTTGAGAGCTTCGTCATTAGTGATGTATTCTTTCCAGAAAATTCCTAATATTCTTCTGTAGCACCACATCTCAAAGGCGTTTAGTCTTTTTTTTTTTTTTTTGGTAAGGCACCATGTCAAACAACCGCACATTAAAATGCTTCATACATATGTCTTGGCAAGTTGCTTGCGGAGTTTTAGGTTTATGCGTTATTTGACTCGAAAATCTTTGATTTTTTGTTGAACGCATGCCTCGCTTGATGTACGCGGCATTTGAATTTTCTTATTGTTTTATCATCCCGGGTCATCCTACTTCCAAGGTACACAAACTCTTTCGCGTTTTTTGTGACTCCTAACGCATATACTTCCATATTTTCTTCTCTAAAATTTACTAAATATGTATTGTAAGGAATGAAATATATCTTAAATATGCCCGAATTATTCCACAGTATGAAATGTCACTAAAGATCGGATAAAAAATGAAGTAGAAACGTAATAATTATACTTCCAAATCTTATTAGAACTTCGCAATTTTTAATGTGAAATATAAATAACAAGTACGTTTTATATAAAAGGCAAAAGGAAATATTTATTTCAGAATGTTACGGAGATTCTGTTGAAGGATTTTCTCATTCCTGTTTGACCATCGTCATTTTACTTTGATGAACGATACATCATATTAAAATCCACCCTCAAAAAGTAGACTCTAAGGACGTGACTTTAATATAAATTTCCCTTTATAAAGTTCAAACTCTTGTCAGATGGATTCTCTTTTAAGGGGAATATATCAAGAAATTGTAAACTTAATGCGTTTGGAAAAAATGTTTGCAAAATAGATTTAAAAAGCCTAGAAAAAAAAACTCATTTGGTTGCGTTGAATCTTAAATTACAAGTCATAAAAATACAACACAACAATAAGAAAAATAGAATCATACAAAATCTATTTTTAACCCAAAAGGAGATAAAAAATAAAATAAAACAGTAGAGGTAGAGAACATATTAGAGAACATAATATGGAAGTCAAAGCATTTACAGGGTTTATGACCCGTTTTTGGTTGTGGCCACTTTACACACAATGCAACATTCACCATTCTCACCATTCTCACCATGTCTCAACGCCATATTTCTTGAATTTCTCCATCTGATGATTATTGTGAATTTAAAGAGCTGAAACCTTTATCAATGCAGGTGAGATTCATTTGAATAAATTGCTTGTATTTTACCTACATACTAGGCAACGCCTATAACGCTTTTTTAGGAAATTAAAAATATGTTAAAAATACAAATTTTAAAAATAATTATTTGCTTTATTATGATTTATGGGTTACTTTTGTTGTTGACTTATCACACATAAAGAAAATTTAAGATTTAGATAAGCTTAACAAATTACATCAGGGATGGAGAATACCTTAAATAAGGAAATATGGAAGTCTAGGCATTTACAAGACTTCTCCATCCCTGTTGTAATTTGTTTATCTTAATGACTCCCGAGGGGGTGAAATCCAGTCTTTTGTCTACGAACATTTGGACAAACTCAAATATTGTAATTTAGATAAGCAATTTATTTTATTTCGTGTAACTTAACGAAAAGTTTTAAAATGTTAACATTGGCGTTACATTATTTATTGTTTCAGCATTTACTATGTGGAAAAATATTTTGAATTTATATCAAATGAATCACTTTTTAGTATTTACCATATTTAGTTTCTAGTTACACCAGATGATTGGTAAATCAGAATACCTGAAACTATGATAGAAGTGATATTATATGTTTTATTAAACTCTTAAGTGTTTAATTTGAAATAAATTCAATATCGGCGTTATTTTCCAGGAGTTTAATTTTAACAAAATAAACAAATAAGAATTATACAACAAATAGTAGAATAAAAATTTCTTTTACATTATGAGGTGATACTTCTTTGTAAATATACAATATATGAATTTTTTATATATTTTTTATCTTTATTACTCCGTTGTTGATCCCCGTAAAAAGGGTTTTCATTTTTTAAAAATCTACCTTTTAGACGGAAACAATTTTTAAAATATTTTCTAGTTTCAAAACATATTTCAATGATTTATATAGAATACGGAATACATTTTTTTTCAAATAGTTTTTTTATGTCTTAACGTTATATGTGCTTTTGGTGTACAAAATTTTTAATCAAACTATTTAATTACAATCGGCAACACACAATTTATTTATTTAACTAATAATGAAAATAGTTAAATAATTCTAAAATATCAGAGTTTCAAATAAACCTTATTTGGGGTACCTGTACCTCCCTTTCTTTGAACGGTTGAGCTGACTTCAATTCTAAAAAAAATACCTACTGACAAGATAAATTTCGTTTGAGTAAAATTAAAGCTTTTAACGAAAAAAGCGTAGTAAAATTCAAATGCTAAACATTTTTGTTTTTCCAATCTTAAGTTTGCTACAAAAAAGACTCAGGTTTAAAAAAACATTTTTATTTATTAAAATCTTCAATAAATAAATGTTTTCAAATTAAAATTTTTTTTTTTGCCCCTAAAACAAGTTGAAGGTAAAATTTTAAAATTGATTGTGGTAAAATTATTTTGGTACATAAAATGAAGGCATTGTATTGAAAGAGTTTATTGTAAACATGGTAACCGCACCGTTGGAATTCTTTTAGTGGCATTTATTACGAGAGCCTTTCTGATTTACGAGCGAATTCTGCTCTATTATTTCAGTAGTTGGATGTTGTGATATACGAGTGTGTATTTTGTAACCGGTTAAATTTGTAATCTCGCGAAATGATTCATAATAGCAATTTGCGTCAAAATAGAGGAAACACCGCCGGGACAGAAAATTTAAAAACTTAGAGAGTAAAAACTTTTTTATTAAAGTCCTGTAAAAAGTACGTGATAGTAGACGTTTTACGAGTAAAGGTTTTCTTAGATAAAAATGAATTCTTATAAACTCGCCGCCAGAGCGAGCACCGCAGAATACACGGACTAAATAAATTTAAGAGTTAAAATACTTTTCGTTCGGTTCCCCCTTTTCATCCTACTTCGTCGCTAACGAACTGAGTATACATAATATGTATGTTTGAAGCTACAATACTATTAAATAACATGTTGCCTGCCGACCAGGATACCAGGCGCTCGTAGTAGGCAATGTTTGAGCAAGTCGTGGCGGGTGCCGGGCCGTGCGATATGCCATCTGTTATATTTTGGTATTCTAGTCGCATCGGCTTGTACCAGGCGGACAGAAAATGGAAACAAGTCTCTATCCCCGGCCCCAGCTTGATACACCCCGTACGTTGGTACAGGTAAGATTCCCCAGTCGGTTGTGTGTGCTGAACTATGTAGGTGATTTGGTAATGTATTCAAAACTTTTTCCCTTCTGTATGCTACCCTGGTAGCTAAGAGCGTTATACAATAACTCCGAGGACGGAGAATGAAATATGATTTTGTATGTTTGAATTTAATATCAGTAATATATAGCCGACGCGTTTGTTACATAAATTTGACGCAATAAGTGTTTGCCAACATTATATTAAAATTATAATACGATACGTGTTTTTCGTATGATTACATAATGAGCTTTATTTCCTAGACATGGTCGATCGTAAATTATTTAAAACTATAATACGAAGAGTTGGTTTTGAATGTGAATGCTTCGTGTTTAGAAAGAGTAGATATGGAAATAGTTTGTGGCATTTTAGACGAATTTTCCAATTTCAGTGAACTTAACTAAAACATGGACCTCGCATGCGATCAAACCATTTAATATGATATTAATTTTGTTGAACGGTTAAGAGGTTAAAACAAAATAAAAGTATAATGGGATACGCGTTACGGTTTTCTGGATAAAGTAATGTATTTTTAAATATTGTGCGTGTCTTACTGATACTCACAAACATCACAGGAGTAATATTAGAAACTGACGTCGTATAAATTATTATGGAAATTTATGCACAATGCGTAATTATTATAAATGCTTCGTCATTTATGGTGTGCTTTATCGTGTTATTTATTTTTATTTTAGCTTATGTTTATACGGTTAAATTTTTTTTGGCTTTTACCAGAAACTTTTCAATTGTTTGCTGCCGCATAACAAGAAACGTTAAACATATATTTGATCGTTAATGTTCCTCATTATTGGAAAAAGAAAATAAATTATAAGACTAACATAGTTTTGTGTTTGAGCTTAGCGTGTAAAATAACCGTTTGTTACTTTATTTAGCTTATACAACGAAAACTAGACCTTATTTCTGAAAGCATTGATAAAGTAATACTTTTAATATTGTTGTTACATAAAATTCCGAGCATTTAACGTTAACATTTTTGAGCTGTCGCGTGATAATTGGAATTCCAGTTCTGTATTCCGGGACTCCAATTAGAGATAGCCTCGTTTTTGAAACGATTTCGTCAATATTGACTTCGCTTATTCTAATTTCTCGCTTTCTTCCATCTTCTCAGAGGTACTATTGCACGGAAAACGGATTCCGTTCTCTGCTAATGTTATTATTATTTACGACTCTTTGGCGTGTGCCGCCAGAGTAAAACCGAAATAATATAAATCAAATAACAGCGGCTCACTCATTGAAAGCCCAATTTGGGGGCAAATAGAGCTGATTGCCGAGTTTACATTTTATACGGGTACTATATTTACTTATATTTTTGTAGAAAGAATTCATTATATGCCCCAAAATAGGAATTTCAAATAAATATTTTGTGTTTTCACAAGTAAACGTAAACATTGATGGGTCAATAGTACAATTTTTAATTCCGTATGATATTTCCGTTTCCGAAATACTAGAATAAAATGCTAAATGTGACTAACAAGAAAAACAATCAAGATAGATTTTTTATAATAGCAAAATACATAAAAAAGTTGGTTTTTTTTTTTTTTTGTGTTTTAAATATATTTGTTTATATTTTTATTTATTTATTATTTTTTTCCACAAATGAAAATAATTTGACCTTACTAGGGTTACCCATGCTGAGGACATTTAACAACAGATTGAAAAAAAAAACAAATTTTACGTTTGAGAATATACAAAGTAGACTAATACCCGTATGCAGAGACAAAACTTAAGGTGAGGAAAGTACATTCTAATATCATATGCAGAAAATAACCCGAAGGTGAAGACAATAGAATGTACTTACCTCACCTTAAAGTTTGTCTCTGCATACGGTTATTAATATACAAAGATAATACACAAAATGTGCGGAAAGTTTTAAACACAACGTATTCATGTAAATATTTCATTTATGCATACCTATATTATTTATATTCTAAAGCTCACAATATAAGAACAAAAACATAACAGAAACCATAAAATTTTGGAGCAGTTACACTATTACACTACGAGTTGGCCTTATCCCCGCTAGATTTCCATTTTCATGTTTTTTTAGCCAAGGTAGCCAACCATCGAGTCAAAAAACACTCAACGTTCTTTTTTACATACAGAACTGTATACTTGAGGAAAATTTACTCATTAAAATTGTTTCTATCGTTATCTTTGCAAAATATATAAAACGAATAAAAAATTAATTTAATTTTGTTAACGAGCATTTATCAAACATTACAGTAAAAAAATCACTAAAAAATTTCAAAAAAGACTCAGATTATGTGCAACAAATCCTGTTTTGACCCTGATTAGCCTCTCTATAATAATGGACAGAGGATCGAGAAAGTTGACAGCTTTAAATACTTGAGAGTACACATAACTCAGTATGAAATCATGCATAAAGAGCTCGCAACCCGCCTAGGAATTGCTGGAGCAACTTTTAACATGATGCGTGTTGCCTGGAACTCTAGTCTATACTTGGTCAAAACAAAATGCCGACTATTCAACTTTTGTATAATGCCAGTTCTACTATATAGGTGCGAATCTTGGCACCTTATCAAAGCTAAAAACACCAAACTTCTGAGTTTTGAGAGTAAGTGCTTGAGAAGAATATTAGGTATAAGGTGGTTCGATTTTATAACTAACATTGAAGTCCGAGAACGGACGCAGCAGCCTCCTATAACGAGCGTCTTGAGGATGCGGCGGTGGACCTGGCTTGGACACGTGCTGCGCATGCCTCAGGAGAACCTAAACACTAGTTGCCTCTTCTTTAAACCTGCGGGATCACGCCGTCCTGAAAGGCCGTCAATGACGATCTTCAGACTTTATTCGGCGGAATTGAGGGGCGCTGGATTGACATGAGGAGAAACGAGAGTGCTGGCTGGCGATAGGGTCTCCTGGAGGCAACTGGTGATGTCCACATGCTCCACTTAGGAGCGAATGTAGAAAAGATAAGAAAAAGACAGAAAAAATGACGTATTTTAATAACCAAACACCTGTGATGATTTTTTTTTTACATAAGTAAGAAAAAATACTTCAGTAAAAATAAGAAACCTATCCAAGTAGTCATTTCTTTTTACACCAGATATTCGTAGATATATTTGTTTCATATTTTAGAAAATATTTTTATCGAGGTAACGCAAACCGGCAGGATTTATCGATAAGAAAAGAGAAAAAAGACGAAAACAAAATAAACCAAACACTCATTGATAGCACTCAAGAAAAATATAGGACTGTCATAAGATTTCAATAAGGGCTTCGATGAATGATCGGTGTCATTATGTCTCGGTCTAATGGATTTAGAGGGAGCGTAGTTTCCCTTGGTATGCGTAACTAAACATCGATGGTACTCGAACAATAGGTCACGTGGAAACCCAAAGGTTCGTGACGATATTCGAAAACGAGATACGAAGCTGTATCGGGATGAGACAAGGTTTTATAATATTTGTGGAGCAAGTTATATTACTTGCAAATGTCGTGTGACTTAGAATTTCACATTTAAATAAATAATATTTTTATTAATATTAGTAAATATTCGTATTTAACCACTTACCGACTTTTTATGTCTACCGGTTTCGAGGCGAACCCGTCTCTTTGTCAGGACACTCATTACACCAACTTTCACTCACTACATTTGCATGTTGGTTTAGTAAATACCGTGACTACGAGACGGGTATGTCTCGAAACCAGTAGACATAAAAAGTCGGTATGTGGTTATATAGTAATATTTACTAACATTTATTAAAATGTTTGACCACAAAATTAATGCTGTGAGCATAAATAATATAAAAATATTTTTAATTGAGGCGGCATTTACTTCATAACACTTCATTATAAATTATTATGAAAATAAAACTTTGTTGTTAGTATTACACAATTTTTATTATTTTACAAGAACACTACTATAGTTTCGGAAGAGCACTCCTCCCATAGAGAGCACTCCTCCATATCACCCGTAGATGGGAGAAGTGCTCTCCCGAAAATATAGTAGTGTTCTTGTAAAATAATAAAAATTGTATAGCACTAATAACAAAGTTTCATTTTCATAATGATTAAAAAATATTTTATTTACATACATTATCATTCTCCCTATCCGCACCTAGAAGCGCATATGATAATGCATTGAAATTGCAAGGAAAAATTATCAGTCTAATGCCAGAGAATATAAAATACTTCAGAGTACAAAGATCTTAATAAATGTGTCATGTGAGCCATGCCGAGAATCAAACGCGAGATCTGTTACTTGGTAGGCAAACGCGCTAAACAAATGACCACGAGGTGGATTTATATCCACTTCTAATTACAACAAATATATATTTTTTAAACATTGTAATAATAACATATTACAACAGAGATGAATAACATTTAAGAGAAGGTAATATAGAAGTCAAGGCATCTACAAGGCTTATGACCTGTCAATGGCTGGTTTAAGTGGCCATTTTACACACTGTGTAATATTCACCATTCTGCCCATATTTGAACATCTTTATTTCTTCAATTCTTTCATCTGTTGATGTTTGTGAAGTTAAAGAGCTGAAATCTTTATTTATGCGGGTGAGATTCATCTAATTAAATTATTTCACCTACATACTAGGCAATGCCTGAAAATGTTATTTTTTCAATTTTTATATTTCTTCATGGACCAGGTGGTTTTACCAACAATATTTTGAGTTTGTCCAAATTTTTGTAGACATGAACTGGATTCAACTCCCTGGGGAGCTGTTTATATTAATATATTACAACAGAGATTAAGAACATTTAAGAGAAGGTATTATAGAAGTCTAGGCATCTACAGGGCTTATGACCTGTCAATGGCTAGAAATGATTTAGCTCTTTAACTTCACTAACATCAACAGATGAAATAATTGAAGGAATAAAGATGTTCGAATTGGGCAGAATGGTGAATGTTACACAGTGCGTAAAGTGGCCACTTAAACCAGCCAATGACAGGTCCTAAGCCCTGCAGATGCCTAGACTTCTGTATTACCTTCTTCAAATGTTCTTCATCTTGTTGTAATATGTTAATATAAACAGCTCCCCAGGGAGTTGAATCCAGTTCATGTCTACAAAAATTTGGACAAACTCAAAATATTGTTGATTGTGATAATACATTATAATATTCTAAATTAAATATACCATATAAGCTTCTTGACCTAAGCCTGATCACCTAACCCTCTATGTAACAATGATCTAAATACGCTGCAATTGAAATACTTATTTAGTTACCTTGCTGGGTGCGTATATATGTATGTGTTGTTGTTTTATACCGCCGTGTAATAAACAAATGAAAATTTCTAAATTCAATACAATGAGGTTGGTTGCGAAGGATTTTTGCCATTAATGGTTATATCTGTAGGAAAAGTCATGGGAATTTCAAGACGTTTGTCAGAAGGAATACAGCCCGGGGGCGTGCCTGAAGGGATAATATCTATAGCTTTCCTGACCATTAGGCACTCGCATAATCTGAACTTCCCAAGATTTATCAAGTCGCGGGGTATGAGCCAGTATTTTATTATCAGCATTAATTTTCGTTTTCTGGAGAAAAAAGATACAGTTTTAAAAAAATATTGGTGAATTTATGCCTTAAAAAAATACAGCGCAAAAATCAATTTATAAGCAGTCTGTAAGATAAGGTATTTTTAAAAATATCCTGTAACGATTTTTGTTTATTTATACGAGAATATCTATTTTTCAAACACACCATTTATTGGTGAATGCTTTGAAAAGTAGCGTTTTAATGATATTTTTGATCTTTTCACCAAAACAATACACCTCAATATTTGAAAACGTTTTATTAAATATATTTATCAAATAAATAAATATAAAATTAAATATAAAAAACAAACATAAAGTGCTATTTCATACTAATTCAAAAGTGGCCTAATTTTTTTTGTTAAGAATGTTATGATTTAGTCTGTACTAACGATGTAGTTCCCTTTTTTAAAAGATAATTTTCCTTTTTTTTAAGATAAGTGTTTAAAACCAAAACACGAAAGTAATTTGGGTCATATTTTTTTTACAATTACTGATTTGAAGTTCTAGCCGTTTACAAGAGTTCAAATCAGTCGTTGACTGGGTTAAGTTAGAACATTAAAAATAAAAATAATATTCAAATATATTATTTGATTAAGATAACGTTTTAAGTTTATGAATAGCGCATATGGACGCCAAATTAATTTCATTGTGCAATTTTAAATTGTCGGTACTGGATAGTGAAGGGCTATATAATTGTAGTTTGTAGTAAAGTATTTTTCGTTGAAATGAAACTAATCACGCTTTCATAATAAAGGCCGACAATACGGAATTGGAGAATTTATTAAAGCACATATGAAAAACGTGCTCGGAAGGTGTAAATAGAAGTTTTCGATTACAGTTGCAATGAAAAATAGAATCGGCATGGTATTCGGTATACGCTATAGCGCGTGCGAACAGCTACAATAGGGTCGGATTTTCAATCATAGTTCACAAATTATTTTATTTCATTAAAATTTTTAATATATTACCGTTGAAATCTGCTTTTTTTTTTTTTTTTTTTTTTTTTATTACAAAATACAAAAATGTACAAAAACACAATTGTATTCCCATGAGTTAGCAAACTCATTCTGGGATTGATACAATTTAAGATTATCAGATAAAAAATAAAAATACATTTTGTTGAACATAATTAAAACAAAAATGGACATATTTTGGAGACCTTTTTAAAAACAAATTATAATATATTATTTAACATTAAATCACATGGGTTAAGGGTTATCGAGAAATAATTTGAGGAAATGATTTTTTAGTGTTATTTGATTTCCATTCGTAGACTGGTAAGAAATTGATTTAAAGTGAATAGGCAGGAGGTTATATTGAGTAGAGGCAATGTAGAGGAGTGACCTCAATCCGAATTTAGAGGAGTGTACAGGGGGTAAATGTAGACAGTTATGAGATCGTGTGCGATGGTTATGTATATCACTGTTAAAAGTAAGCGCTAAGTTTGAGTTTAATTTATGTTGCAAAATTTGTAAAAAAGTGTTAGTTATTTCATATGAAGGTAAAATACTAAAAGGAACTATATTTGTCTCGGAATATATCTCCTTTATGCTTTTATCTCTTCGAAAACGAAATACATTTCTTATTGCTCTATTTTGTAGAACCTGTATTTCCGCAATCCTCTTTTTCGTCGCAAATCCCCAGACACAGGTAAGATAGGATAGATGAGAGTGAAACATGGCAAAATATACGGCCCGAAGAAGTGTTGTCGGAAGCATGTTCTGAAGTCTATACAGGATTCCAGCAATTGGCGCAATTTTAGATTTTACATGATTAAACTGATCATTCCAGGTTAGTTTTGAATCTATGGTTAAGCCTAAATATTTAGTAACATATTTTTTTTCAAGTCGATCTGAACCAATTGCTATATTCAAATTTATATTAAGTTTATTTCCAAATATTAAATAGTGGGATTTTTTTGCATTTAATGTTAATTTATTGATTTTTAACCATGTCGTAAGCTGGGAAACGTCATGTTCCATTTGATTTTGTAAATTCACAAGGTTTGGACTGTTAAAGTAAATAATCGTGTCATCAGCATAGAGTTGTATTGTTCCCATGAATTTCAAGTTCGGTAGGTCATTTATATAGATCAGGAAGAGAAGTGGGCCAAGAATAGAACCTTGTGGGACACCACATGTAATATCCCCCATTTCACTATGCTCACCTCCCACTTCAGCAAAACATTTTCGATTTTCTAAATACGAGGTTAGTAAATCAAGAGAAGTACCACAAACTCCAATATGTTCCAATTTTTCCAATAAAATTTTATGGTTGACTGTATCAAAGGCTTTTTTGAGATCTATAAAAATTGCCGCAGTGTAAAGGCCTTTATCAAGATAACTCTGAATGGATGAAACAAAATCTAATGCTGCAACTTTTGTATTAGATTGTTTTATAAAGCCGTATTGACTTTTCGAAAGGATATCATTTGCGTTTAGATATTTTGTGAGTCTATCTTTAATTACATATTCAAACAATTTAGAACAAACCGGGAGAATAGATATCGGTCTATAATTTTGGACATTTTTACTGCAGTCATCTTTGTAAATTGGTATTATTTTTGCGATCTTTAATTTATCTGGAAAAATACCCTGTGACAATGATTGATTAATAATAACAACAAGATGGTCAATAAGTTCGTTTTTACATATTTTAAATAAAGATGCTGTAAGATTATCTGATCCAGGAGCTGCTTTAGATTTAAGGAGAGAAATTAGTTTTGCGATCTCATTTTTTTTTGTAAGTGGCATGTAGAGTGATTGATTAGCTTTCTGTTGTGTGTAAATGGTATTTCGGTCAGGCGATGTAGTAATAATAACTGCCGATAATTTTTCACCTATTGATAGAAAAAAGTCGTTAAACATTGTTGCCATTTGTTTAGAATCAGTATATTGTTTTCCATTTACATCTAGACACTCACATACAGATTTAGATTGGGATCTATTATTGGAGAAAATAGAATTGATTGTTTTCCAAGTTTTCCGTGGATTGTACATGTTTTCCTGAAATTGTTGCTTATAATAATTTACTTTAGCGATCCTTCGGTAGTTAGTGACATCATTTCTAGCTCTGTTTTTAAGATGCATAAGATTAATATTACAAGGATCAAGTTTCCATTGTCGGTGTAGAATATTCCTTTGTTTTATTAACAGGCTTAGTTTTTGGTCAAACCATGGAGTATTGCCTAGATATCCATTTCTATTTCTAGATCGAGTTGAGTTTTTGCTGTGGACAATCGCTTTTCTTACATGTTCATCAAAATTAGTATAGTTTTCATTGATATTATTTATATGATTAAAACTATGGCTTTGAAAATAGGTTTTAAGCTTTTGGTAGTCTATCTTTGTATTTTCATGAAGTTTGTATATTCTGTTATTTGGGCATATTTTTATGTTGTTTTTATAATCATATATGAGCAAGTTATGGTCGCTGAGAGGATCATCAATATTTGAAATAACGCCGGATATGTTTTTTGTGTTTAAAATAAAGTGATCAATCAAAGAGGAACAGTTTTGCGTGATTCTTGTGGGAAATGTCATGTTGCAAATGCGAAAATTGTACGATTGTAATGTGTTAATATAGCGACTAGTATGTTCGTTGTTTTTAAGAATATCTAAGTTAAAATCCCCAGTAATAATTGTGTCTCGTTTGGTTTTTTGTAAAATATTTTCAAGGCAGGTGAAGAAGTTTGTGATATTGCCAGACGGTTTACGATAGAAAGCATAAAGTTTAAAGGGTTTGAAATTTTTACCAGTTACATTGATTCCTAGGAAGGTGTTATCAGAGTTACATTTTTCTATTAAACTATGATTTAATGTTGTATGAACATATATAGCGACCCCTCCTCCGCGTTCATTATTTCTCGATGAATATATGCCCGTGTATCCAGTAAAGTTGAAGAAAACTTCCTCTCCTTCTGTCAGCCAGGTTTCTGTTATTACTAAGATATGTATGATACTATTAACAGCTTTTACAGTTTCTTCAATTTCATCCATTTTGTTACGCATGCTTCTTGCGTTCATATACATTATACGCAGAGAGGTCTCAACAGCAACATAATCCTGAATTAAGGAATATTTTTTTTCTAAGTTTGTAGAGCTCATTCCACTATTTCTTGTTACTTGTTCTTGTACCATCATCCGGTTTACGTCAGAGACATTTTCAAAAAAACTAGCGCCGGTAATTTGAGGATAAGACTTTGAGAACATGGCCTTGGTTTTGAAGAGTATAATAAGCAATGATTTGTTTTATGTTTATAACACAAATATAATAAGCAATTTGTAAATGTATATCTGATAGCTTCCAACCTGTTATAGTTGTAGGTGGTACATAATATAAACATAAAAAGTAATAGTAGATCGACCAGCTCATGCATTTTAAACTTAAAAAATAGTGGTTATAACAAAAATTCAAGACTGTTAAAAAAAGGTTAAAAATAAAATTAAACATGTCCTTACATATTAAAGGATAAAAGTTATGAATATAAAAGAAAATGCCTGTAAAATTTATATAGTAAAGGTAAAAAATACAAGACAGTATGCATATAAAATTTGCGAGATAAAGGTTATAACTATAAGAAAATATACGTATAACAAAATAAAGATCAAAAATACGAGTGAAACAATTTATCGATCTTTTAAATCTAAAATAAAGGAAACAAAATTGTGTGCATTCAAGAGTAGTAAGAAAAATATTAAAAGCAAAATAATATGCGCGTGTAATATTTATAAAATAAAGATAAAAAATATGAGTGTCTTTAATATTTAAAAGATCAAAATTTAAAATACTAGAGTATTTGTTTTTCAGATTTGTAAAATGAAAATAAGAAATACAAATGAAAAAAATGATTTTGAAACATGCAAGATAAAGTTTGTATGTACAAAAATATATGTTTGCAATATTTATAAAATAAAAATATAATGTAAAAGAGAAAACGCCTTTCAAGTGTATAAAATTGAGACAACCGACGCAAAACAAAACGCTTAGAGGACTTACATGGTAAAGGTTATAACTACAAAAAGACACGTCTGTTATACCTTCAAAATAAATATAACAAATATATGAGAAAATGTTTCTTAAGCTTATAAAATTAAAATAAGAATTAAAAAATAATGTGCTAATAAAATTTGTAATATGGATATTATAAATATAAAAAGACATGTCTGTTATACCTTTAAAATACATGTTAAAAATAAAGAAAAATATGTTTCTTAAATTTGTGAGATTAAAACAAGAAATATAAAAGACTACGCTAATAAAGTTTCTAAGATAAAGGATATAACTACAAAAAGACGTGTCTGGTCCATCTTTAAAATACAAATTAAAAATATAAGAGAATAAACCTATAAGATGAAAGCAAGAAATGTAAAAGAATATGCATACAAAAATTGTAAGATAAAAGTTATAGCTACAAAAAGATACATCTGTGATACTTATAAAATAAAAATAAATACAAGATAATATGTTTTTCAAGCTTAAAAAATGAGAGAACGAAGAAACAAAATAAGAGCAAAATACAGAATAAAAAGCCAACAAGTTACAGTTTTGATAAACTTTCCTTACTGGCAATATGTATAACAGGAGAATTTTCATCTTTGCGAAGAAAAATTTTTCCATTCCTGACCCAGGTAAATCGAAAGTTTTTTTCTCTAGCCGAGTGCCGGGTTGCAGCGTGAAGGTCTTTATTTTCCTTAGTTAGATGCTCTATTACAAAAATGGGAGATGTATTGTTTATGCCAATGTGTTCCGCGTTTAATTTCTTGAGTTTGTTCTTATTGTTGAAATTTCTTACTGCGGTCAAAAGTCCATCCCTGGTACGAATACTCGGTAGTTGGAAAATAATACTTTTCGGTCTTATGGATTCCTTGTTAATCTGAGGAGCTCTGTAGCAGGCCAATATTTGTTCCTCGTCAATTGGATATGCTACTGCGGCGCCTAATTTGCGGATGATCTCTGTGAGGTTTTCGGATTTTTCTTCGGGTACCAATTGTAATTCTACATTACATTGGCGATTAATTTGATTAAGCATGTTAACCTGCCTGACAAGTAACTCATTACTGGCAGTAAGTGTCTGGTTGTCTGACATCAACTTAATTATGGTTTTTTTATTCACTGTGGCATCTGATTTAAGCTGATCATACTCACCTGTAAGAAACTCCAGCGTAGCTTTTATATCTCTCAGTTCCGTGGAAATATTACTGTTAAAGCTTTTAAATTCTTGTAGTATATGTTGGTTGCTTTCCCTAAGTGATTTGATTTCACTCAATATGTTCTCCATGGTGGCGGTGGCAATGGGCGAGGTAGGATTGACATTAATCACGTGTGGACTGGACGCTCTGGATCTTGGGTCCTGGGTTTTGCACACATCACATTTCCAATTTGAACGTGTGATTTGTGACATTTTGTGATTTGTGATTTGTGCTTTGAACATATATTATGGCTAAATAATAATATACAGTTACATAAAACCAGAAACGAAACAATAAATATAAAACAAAGAAAAATAAATATAATGGACAAATATTATGAGATCCAGGTTGATTATAAATGTAAAGAATTGGTTAAATATTATAATTTATTTTGTAATTCAACAAATCAAGGGTAATAATACAAAATGAAAGTTTCACAATTTTTGCGTTTTTAAGGATATGCATGAATTAAAACGGAGAAATCTGCAGGTAATAACAAAACGACAGTTTTTGAAGAAACGCCAATGCTAGAAACACAAATTATCAAAAATATGTATTACTGACATCATAATATATACACTATTATAATATACACTATACTACTTTATTTCGGAAAAAAATTAATACGTTTAAATAAAATAAAATTTAAATTGCATCATGAACAATTTACTGAATTGAAAAAATATTTAATTCTTTAATATAATTAAAGCATTTGAGGTTTATGAACCTTACCTTAGAGCAGGTTTTTAAAAAAAATTTATCTAAATATTTGATGACAAAGAAGTTAGGAGAGAGAAAATATTTTTTATCTTCAACATTGTTGATAAATCCACCTGGTCTATGAAGAAGAATAGAAACTGAAAAAATAAAATTTTTAGGCGTTGCCTAGTATGTAGGCGAAATGATTCAATTATATGAATTTTACCCGCATAAATAAAGGTTTCAGTTTAGAAAATCGAGAAAGACATGGCACGATAAAGTCCATCAAATACTTGTTGTAGGACATGTCAAAAGTAGGAATAATCGGCGTGCGTGCATGAGAAGATGTAGGAAGCGAGGTCTGTATGCATAGATAAAGTGATATGGCATTCTATCCTCTCTGCCTACCCCTACGGGGAAACGGCGTGATGGTTTGTTTGTTTGTTGCAAAACATTTAAAATTAAAATAAACATGTTCGCAAAGCGCTAAGCAATGCTATTCAACACAGGGCTTTTGGCTTCATAGAGTTAGGGAATACTTTTTTTTTGTAACACGTATAATTTATATGAATAAATAAAATAAAAAAGAAAAAAGTAATCGTATTGAATTAATAAAAGGTAGTATGAATATACAAGAAATGATGTAAAAACTGTATGAGAACAGCATGATATGGCGAACATAATGCACACACGTGGGATCCAAAGAGATTTCGTTTCGTTCATGAGCTTTTCGCATGGGGATGAAATGTATTAAAGTCGCGAGTAAATATCGAAGTACAATATCTCAAATAGAATTACATAAATCGAATTCGGTAAAAATCTTTTCTATGATAGATTATAGGCACTTTTTTTTATTTTTATGAAAACGATTTTGGCAAATACTCACAATGATTTGCAAGTTTTATAAAACGATTGAAGACCTCGTTCGAAAAACACCAAATGTCAAAAAATTTCCAAAATGTCTATGAGACTATACGTGAACGTTTACGTGAAAAATGTCCGAATTGATTTTATTTAAAAACAGCCATTTTCCATGTATAATTTGAATGAATGAACAAAAATATCCTTTAATCACATATGTATATGTCTCTGTAATGCTGGAATTCAGCTGAATGGTTTAGCTATTCATTAAATGAACGTTTAACGAAAGGATTGAACGTCACTTAATCTATTTAATTTTAATACAATAGAAATTATCTTTTTTTTTCAACCTATTTTGTTATGTGAAGTTAGGTTAGGTTAGTTTGCGTTAAGTTTAAAAGGAAAAAAAAACTTTGCTTTACTTAATCCTTTATTTAACTTGATAATAAATTAACATATTACAATAAGGATGAAGAACATTTTAGATAATGGAATATAGAAGTCTAGGCATCTAAAGGGTTTATGACCTGTCATTGGCTGGTTTAAGTCGCCACTTTACACACTGTGTAACATTCACCATTCTGCCCATATTTGAACATCTATATTTATTCAATTTTTACATCTGCTAATGTTTGTAAAGTTAAAGAGCTGATGACAAGCCGATGACAGGTCATAAGCCGTGTAGATGCCTAGACTTCAATATTCCCTTCACTAAAATGTTCTTCATCTCTTATGTAATATGTTAATAAAAACAGCTCTCCAGGGAGTTGAATCCAGTCCTTGTCTAGAAAAGTTTGGACAAACTTAAAATATTGTAAAATAATGAATCCTTAACTTAATTTAATAAGTGAAGTGAAAAACGTTTTTTTTAATTATAAATGTAATACCTAGTACTACCTTACCTAATCCTAACCTAACTCAGCGGCTTTTGGTTTGGCTGTTTCTAAAGGGCTAGCTTACAACCAACCAACGCGTTGAGTTATCTTAATTCATTCAACGATCGGCCAAGCCATTCAAGTGAATGTCGGCATTTGATGAAAAGCCCAGCCGCTCTGTTGAGTGGCTGATTTAAAATATTTTTATTTTATTTTTTATTTTATTATTTTTTTAATTTATTTTTGTACCACATCAGGCCATTAGGCCTAATTACAGTGGTGAATTACATCACAGAAAACCCAGGCTTGAGAAAAACCCCATTTTATTTTTTTGTGTTCTCACCGGGAATCGAACCCGGAATCTTCCGCATGAGAGTCAAGTGTGTTGACCACTACACCACGGAGGCCGCTATTTGTCTGTGATATATACACTAGATGAGGCACTAAGCACCCAACTTGTGATCGATTCAACATAGATTCCGGAGCTTATATTGTATTTGGTGGGAAATTGTGTTTTTTCTTGTATACGGAAAGCAAATGTTAAGCAGTGCGAAAAGGCGCAATGTACAACTTTGAATTCTGAAGTAATCGGTGTAAACAGTAAGTCCTTTTTACTCTGCTTTGCGTTTTACACGGCAATGTTGTTCGATTATTTTTATAACATAATTTCAAATTCGCGTTAGATGAAGCCTTATCTTTATTTAATTATACTTCAGTGCCTTTAATTAGCATTCCTTTTACTATGTAGTCCTACTATCACTCATTGTTTGACAGTTTAAAGTTGTTCTGGATATTTTTTAAATAGGTTTACAGGTCTTTTAACTGAATATTTTTTCAAATCTAAATAAAGAGTCTTCTAAAATTACTCGCTAACAAGTGGAGGCGTGTATATATTTTTTTTTAATAAAGAGAGTTCACTGCTGTACAAGTTTCTAAAAAACCGCTACTTTACCCTAAAATTTTCATACTAATTTTTGTTTAGTTAACACTAAAAATTTTGTCTTTTTCATCCTTATACTTTAAACTACATGCAATATTTATAAAATTTTCAATTCCTATACAGTGGATTTTAAAGTATATCTATGATTTTATTTCATTAAAACGCATAAACACAATAGTATATTATGGAACATAATAATTGATGAAGCTTTGGAACTTTTAGAAGGACATATAATTTACAAGCATGCCTTTGCGGATGGCATACTCATAGCCATAGCGGACAACGACCTAAGAAATGCAGAGTCTCAAGCCAACAGTGTTTTTGAAATTCTAAGCCAATGGGGAAGCAAAGTCAAGCTTTCGTTTGCTCCAGAAAAAACAAATTGTATGATCATCACGCGAAGAAAAAACTTTCAGACACCAATTCTTTATATGAACAATATTGCTATTGCAAATGTCACCAATTTTAAGGTCTTAGGTGTGATTCTCGATGACCATTTAGCCTGGAATGCACATCTGGATCTTATTTGTAATAAGCTTAACAATATTTATAAACAACTATCACGAGCCGCCAGGGCTACTTGGGGACTAAAGAGTGAGATTTTACTGATATTATATAAATATATAATAACGCCAATTGCTGCTTACGGCGCAAGTGTATGGGGTGATTCAGTCACGAAAAAAAGAACATTAAAAAGCTGAGCAGTGTACAAAGAATGATAGCCATCCAAATTATAAAAGGATACCGAACTATTTCTACCGAGGCATCGCTGGTAATCGCTGGTACTAAGCCCTTAGATATTGCGATAACTGAAAGATCTAAAATATATCATGCAAAACGATACGGATATGTAGATGACATTCCCGAGGATAGAAATATTCAGCGATGCATAGATTATAAAGATCTACGACACCCAGCCACTCCTATTAAAATAAATATAATTATTGATGTTGAAATCACGAGCAATTTATATGAAATAAACATCTTTACCGATGGCAGTAAAATGGAAGGACGAGTCGGAGCAGCATTTGTCATTATTAAAAATAAATTTGAAACTGCTAAAAGACAAATAAAGTTGGCAAATGAGTGTACTGTCTTCCAAAGTGAACTAGTAGCTATAAGAGAAGCTTTGAAGTGGACACTAAAAATGCCAAAAATTCTACAATTATGCTACATAGTGACAGCATGTCAAGTTTACAGGGATTGAATGATCCAAAGTCCACAGATCCAATTATTTACGAAATTAAAGAGCTTGCTGAAAAAAATACCGAACATGTAAAAAAGGAAATTGCAATGACATGGATTAAAGCACACGACGGCAATATGGAAAATGAGCGAGCGGATGAATTAGCGAAAAAAGCTCCCAAAATGAGAACTCTCCCTACCTTTGACCACATTACAATATCATATATTAAAAAAATAGTGCCAGAAACATCATACGATACTTAGAACAAAAGATATTTATCTAGTGATACAGGCAAAATAACGAAATTGTTTTTCAAAAATATAAAAGATGCCGAGATATTGGATACTTTTGGGCGGACTTACGAGCTGACTCAAATGCTTTCAGGTCATGGTGCTTTTCGAAAGGATCTTCATAGATTTAAAAAAAGAGATAACGATTGCTGCCCTTGCGATGGACTCAGCTCTCAGGACGTCCTCCATATATTACTAGATTGTCCTATGTTTGATGCCGAGAGGTTAAACTGCAAACAAATGTGCGCATAATACAGCCTAATTTTTGAAAACCCAGAGGAAGTTATAAAAAATGAAGCTATTTCCGAAAAATACATTGACTTTCTAAAGGCCATAGTTACAAAAATGAAAAAAAATAATGAGGGAATTGACTCAAACCCGTAAAAAATAACTATTGTGCAAAATATACACACCAGGAAAATAGATTTGTATGCATAAGCAAAGCAATGAATAACGGGAACAAGAGGGGAAAAAAAAAAAAAAAAACACAATAGTATGAGTGAACGCAAAACACGTGGTATTCAGTTTGAACACTTTCCTGAAAAATTGTTGATTTGTGCCAACTGAGGTTTTAAAAACGAGGTATTTAAGTACAATACCTTCTCCCGTTAAAAAAAATATATTTGAGTTCTTGTGATTTACCAAGATATTTTAATTTCAGGAACCATTCAACGAATTGTAAATAACTCAGTGTTGATAATGGAAATTATGTTGCGGTAGAGTAGGATTCGAACCATGGACCTCTGATCCACGAGACCACAACCCGATTTAAAATAAAATCAAAGGAAATATAAAAAAAACAGAGTGTAAAAATTGATACACAAAATAATAATTTAATCTTTATTAACAATATGAGTAAAACCAAAAGAAATGCTCTAGGTCTTTAAAACGGTTTTGTAATATAAACAAAAAATACAAGTAATATATATTCAGCAAAGCGTAGAAAAGATTTAAAATTCTACGTGTATACTTTTAGCATTGTAATTATGTTATGTTAACTGCAGCAGACTGAGTTCAAAGTAATTTCTTTGTCTCCGGGTGCTAAATACCGTAAACACTTCGTAGTTCCGACCTTCTCTCAACTTCCATTCCGTGGAACAATTCGAAGTGGGGGTGTAAAATGATGACGACAACATAATCTGGGGTAAGATTGCTATTCTGACACTGTAGAGGGTATGTTACAAATTCGACTCAGTCATGGGAACAAAATGACAAATTTACTGCTCATATTCTCTTCTCAAAAATGTTTTCCCTCTCTGTTGAAATAAATTAAGATCTAAATAACTCCCTAGGGAGGAAATTCAGTATGTCTGAAAACACAAGGACATACTAAAAACATTGTTAAATCAACTATCTGGTAAAAGAAGAAGTATGAAAATTGAAAAATCGTTTTCAGGCGTTGTCTAGTAGGTGAATTGGTTCAGCCGGATGAATCTCGCCCACAAGATACAAGTTTCAGCTCTTTTACTTCACAAAAGTCAACAAACAGAAGAGTTGTGGAAATATGTATATTCAAACAAAGGCAGAATGGTGAATGTTACACAATGTGTAAAGTGGCAACTTAAACCAACCAATAACAAGCTATTTTGTCTCTTCATTGTTTTTTATTTTCTTCTCCACTAAAATCTAATTACGTATTTTAAAAATTTCATGATATATTCAAAACAATGTATATCCATGCACAGGTCATGCCTTTGTGGGATTTTAGTTTCAATAAATATAGTGATACACGTAATAAAAATGTACTAAAATGTAAACAACGAAACTGTAAATAAAAAATAAGTATGTGTCCCTAAGATTAAAATTAAATTTTGTAATATCCCTTTTTATACCACAATACGCCAAGAGGCCCAATGACAGTGTTGAATTACATTACAGAACACCAAAGCCTGAGAAAAATTACATAAAAATTTTGTGTTCTCACCGGGAATCAAACACGCCTGTTTATCTGAGAGAGCTCTTCCAACCTCTATTACAGCATGGGCTATCTCTTAGTTCTAGTAACGAGAGAACTCTTTCAATACCTTTTCACCGCCTTTTTTGCCTTTCACAGTAGTAGCTGCTCGATCGTAAAAAAGTTATAAACCCGCTAATGTCAGAGACGCCCCTTCTTTTTTTACATTTAAATCGCGTATGAAATATCACTTCCTGAATATTTGATTACAATATTTGAGTTTGTCCAAACGTTCGTAGACAAAAGACTGGATTTAAAGCCTTTTAATTTTAAGCCCTGTAAATAACTTAAACTTAAAAACTTGTAAAACTTAATTTTAAGCTTCGTAAATGCCTAGACTTCCATATTCCCTTATTTAAGGTATTCTCCATCCCGGTTGTAATTTGTTAATCTGAATATTTGAGTTTTTTCTTTCTCCTCCCTCTTTATTTTCCTCTCTTCATAGTATAGTTTAGATATTTAGTATATTATTTAGTAAAGTACATACATAAATGTTTTGTTTTACGGTGAAAATATTTTAGTATGACTACAATATGTTTATAATATACCACTGATTGTCACAAATTGAACGGTTTGGGTAAGTAAGAGGAAATTTCCAATAAGTAATATTATCAACAATATTTTGAATTTGTCCAAATTTTTGTAGACAATGACTGGATTCAACTCCCTGGGGAGCTGTTTATATTAACATATAGATGTTCAAATATAGGCAGAATGGTGAATGTTACACAGTGTGTAAAGTGGCCACTTAAACCAGCCATTGACAGGTCATAAGCCCTGTAGATGCCTAGACTTCTATATTACCTTTTCTTAAATGTTTATCATCTCTGTTGTAATATGTTAAGTAATATTATGCTTGCCCTTATGTTTGTAAACTGTAGATTTATATAAAGTGTTTCAATAAATGAAACCCGGAACACTCCGCGTGTGAGTCAAGCGTCTTAACCACTACACTTTACATACTTGAGGGTACTAGTTGCAAACCCGGCGAAATCTAAAAAAAGTGAGATATTAATTGAAACCTTATTCAGAATAAAATTTTAAATATAATTATAACATTGTCAGTTAAAAATACAGCTTTATTTGTAATAACTTGACTTTTAAATTGTCGGGTTTGTTGCAAACATGGTAACCTATACTTGAGTATTGCAAAGTCAGAACGTATAATTTAAATTTACTATTTCACTACTGTTTCTTGACATAATCATGCTTATGGTACCACTGCTTACGTGTAAACTATTTACTGATTATTATAAAAAAATCGAAGTTTAAATAAAAGTTGAAGTTAAGTATTGTATCAGCTTATTGCGATTTGCTCAAAATAAAGAAAGAAGACATTTATCAAATATTACTAGAGGCATTAATGGATCTAAGACTAAAATGTAACATACAAAAGATAGGTTAGTGAAGTTAATAGTAATTTATGATTTATTTATTTACGGAATTATTCAGTCATGTTACGAGTATATTGATGAAGTTTTTGCTAAGTCTTTCACCAGCTAAGGAAGTTTGGTTTTGTGTCTAGTCTCTAGTCTCTTTCACCTCGCTTCAGGTTGGGAGTACTCGGGTAACAAGTCTCGCAAGTGAGTTATGTCCGGTTGCTTTACTTAAGGGAATTCCACCGCCGACTTGATATACGCTCAAACTAGATTCCGACCAGATTAGGTGGTAGAATAACAGTCCCCCGGGAGCCGGGGGAGGCCATAGCTACTGATGGATTGCATTAGTAATAAGTATCAAGCGAAAATTTCATTTTGACTCAGCCATTTTAAACGATCGAAAAATGTAATCGTCGAATGACTTGCGGTATCAAATAAAGGAGTTCCTTAATGGAATGATCGACTAAGTTTTCACAATAACATCAATTAAGGTTTCTCGCGAAGATGCACCTTGAAGTAATGTTTCATCGAGCCATGATTACAAGCGGGCTTGTATGCCTTTACGTTCAAGAATATGATAATAATTTACCTAATTTTATTTATTTATTTTAAAGAAACAAACAGTCGACAATGATATAATAACATTTAAAAAAATACAGTTTAAAGGCAGACCAGCAAAGTTTCAAAATAAAAATCATACACATTATTAAATTGTGTTACAACAAAAGGATGTGTTTATGTGTATTTGTATGAGAGTAAGTGTAGATGTGTGTTTATGTGTATTAGTGTGGAAGTAAGTGTTCAGGAGTGTGCATCATTATGTAAGTGGGATCGTATCGCAGCCAGAAATAATAAGTCTTAATTTATTTAAAAATAAATTAAGGTGTATATAAAATATATCAGAAGATGAAAAAAAAAACATAACAGTTAGAGCAAGAATGCGATATATACAAAAAACCGCAGATGAAAACATCGTAATGATGAAGAGTTTTAAGTTAGTTGGTATTAAAAAGTGCTTAATTTTGTAATGTAATGTATTTATTTAGATAGTTGTAAAAAATACATAAATAAGAAATTACAACTGAAATTATAATCAATATGTATTGTAAAAAATAATTTCAGTGACTAAATTATAAGTTATTGAGCTCATTTACGTCTGTTTATATAATTGTAATTATTTATATAATTAAATATTTCATTCAGTTTAGTTCAGTGCCAAAAATCGGCGTTTATTATAGTAAATAATACAATATGTTCTGTTTGCGAAACAGTAGTATCAAATACAATTGAGTAAAATTAAATTATAAGCTAACATATAAAACACCGTCTATTCTCACTAGGTAAGAAAATACCTGTTCTGAGACAGGCAGGATTTACTCATGTTTATATAATACAGGGTATTTAGCTTTAGTAATGTCTAAAGATTATTTAAATACGGAAATCTCATACAAAATTTAAAAACATTTAAAAATAAGAACATTTAAAAAAAAAGACGGAACAAAAAATAAGTCAAAATTCTCAATGTGTATGAAACTGAAAAAAATTTTTTGAAAAAAACTCCAAAAAATTGAAACATTAAATAAAAATTGATAAAATAATATTTTCAAATAAAGGAAACACTGACAACAAAATGCGAAATCACACACAAACTCTTAATTGCTGTTCCAACTGGTTCTTTCCCATTTTTAGAAGCCCCTTTTCTAACGAATTTAAAATTTGTTTCCATCTAAACATAATATTTCTTATGGGAGCATATTGTGTACACAAGGCCCTACAATCCTATATTTAAAAAATAATATTTAAAAATCAATGAAGTACTTAGTAATTTAATATAGAACAAGAGTTTTGATAGTTTAAAGTTTACTCCGAGGGTTTCAATTATTTTTTTCTGCGCTGATAAGTGCGAAATGTGTTATGTTAACATCATTTTGAAATAAAAAGTACCCATTCCCTAACAATAATTTGAGAAGACATCTAAAGGAAAAAAATTCTGAATGCCACTCACGAACCACTTTCACTTCTGGAGAAAACCAATAAAATCTCTCGCGCACACAAAACGGAATCTTTTAAGCGAAGCAAATAATAAATAAAAGCAGGGAAGACTCAAAATAATATAAGTTATGTTCGCCGAGCGCGGCGGACGAATAAGCTCAGATGCGTGATCAATGATATGTGATAATTTTTCCTTTTAGTGAAAGCCACAAGTCTTTTCAGGGCGCTGAAATAAGAAGTATGGGTGAAGACTCAGAGTAGAAAAGCTTAAGCGCGCCTCTTGTTATAAGACACAAAAAAGCCATTAATAGACCGGAGCAGAATCAATGTACCTTATACCGGCATAATGTTCTCCATCATGACGGAGTTTATGGAGATATTCTGTATTTTATCCTTCATTGCGTTTATTGACAGCAGCCTTTTAATTAAAAAAAGTGTTTTTATGCCATCCATACAAACATACACATTATTGACATGTTTATTTGTGTATATTTTAAGAAGATGAAATATTAATTTATAACGAAGTACCGTGACTAGAGAGCAATAAAATATTTTTGATAATACAGTTTCAAAGCTCCCAATGCATGTATTATATATTAATTATTCGGGCTACTTTTACGTGTGTTATGTTATGATCAACGAATAATTTTAACTATCTATCGTTTATAAAAATACACAAAAATTAATTTAAAAAAAAATAAATTAAAAATCAAATTAATAGGAGCGTGAATAATGTCTCGCTGATTTCCGACAAATGGTGTTATCTTAGTCTTTTCATTTCCGGCAATACTTCAGCCAACATCATCGTGAAACTCCAACGTGAGACTTGAAGTGAAATTATATGTCATTCCACCGAAATATTAGGAACATATTTTTCATAGCATTAAATATGTCTAATTTCGTACAGAAGAAAAAATATTTGCGGGGAATTCTACTGAATTACTTTCATTTTTTAAATCTGCAGCTGAAGCACGTAGAGTTCTTGTGGAGACTTACGCTGACCATGCTCTGTCGGGACATCACCTAACATCTTCATCATCTCCGCCCTGCATCACGATCAGCTGGGTGTAGTGTATTACGAGCTGCACAAACCTACCCTAACCATCATGGGATATTGCTATCGACTACAATTGACTTGTTTGGGCCAAGGGCATTAAAGGAAAAACTGCCGCAATACGAGGAGAGACACGAACACGTTTTGCAGCAAAAAACACTCGGCCACATGTTGCAAGGTCAGTCAAAACATTATTGGAAATGCTCAAATGGAAGGCCCAACCACACCCGCCGTGTTCACCGGACATTGATCCTTACGATTACCACTTGTTCCGATCGAAGACTCATGGCCTGGCTGAGCCGCACTTCAATTCTTATGAAGGCGGCCTCCGTGGTGTAGTGGTCAAGACGCTTGACTCACACATGGAAGGTTCCGGGTTCGATTCCCGGTGAGAACAATTAAGAATTAATCTGATTTTTCTCAAGCCTGGGTGTTCTGTGATGTAATTCACCACTGTTATTGGGCCTCCTGGCCTGTTGTGGTGCGAAAAAAAAAAAAAAAAAAAAGATGCAAAAAAAATGGTACAATTCGTGGATGACCTCGAAATATGAGTCATTCTTTTGAGATGGTATTCGTATGCTATCAGAAAGGTGGAAGAAAGTTATCACTAGCGATGGACAATACTTCAATAATAATAATAATCATAGCTTATTAACAAAATAACAATTACTTTATCTACTACATATACACTTAGGTTATAGATTTTACTGGATCATGTCTAGTCTGCCTAACTAGGTACAACCTGTTTTAAGGCAGACATTTTTATGCAAAAATAAACAATAGCATTACTACCTGCTAGTTAATTTGGTATACAGTTATTCAATATTAATTTATGCCATTTATTATTTAATACTGTATTTTGAGTAAATTTTCCAATTTTTCTCGACCTAAACCCAGTAAACATTTTTTAAAATTGAATCCGGGTCATGGTTTTACAATGTTTGAGTAACATATTAAATATTTTGGGGCCCAGAAACCTGAAGTTTCTTTGCCCGAATTCAGAGTTTGTGATAGACCCCATAATGACATGTCATTTTCTATTTTTTTTTCAAATTAAAAAACGAATTAAGTTTTACGAAAAAACAGCAAAAACGTATTAAAGTCTCCCATTTAATACATGAAAAAAAAATTTACATGAATATTTTTCTCACTGATATAAAAAAAACATGATTAATACAATCTAAAAAACTAGTATAATTTATTCGATGTAAAGATGGTGGACGTTACGCATGTATATTGTAACCTAATATTTCTATACTTTCCTTCTCGAAATTGTTCTACATTGCTGTTGTTTTATATCTAACTTAAACTTTTTTTGACCTTTTTCAATTTGTAAACGCATTTTTTAAAATAATGAATTAAAAAGATACATATTCAGTTAGTAAATAAATTATCTGTCACGTCATAGGTATATAAAACAAAAGGCAAGCATTTTGACTGCCGTATTTTGAAAACAACTTTATTTATTTATTTATAATGTCTTAAAACATTTAAGTACACAAAACTATGGCAAAAAACTTTAAGCACGGTTATACGTAAACACACTATACTTGCAAAAAGTACATAATAAACACAAAAAATACAATTTTAAACAAAAATGCCTTTCATTTTTTTTTTTAATGAGGAATATGATATTTGCGTTCTTATGATTTACCCACATATTTTATTTTAAGGGGCCATTTTCAACGAGTTGCAAACAACTCACTATTAGAAAATGGGAGTCAAGTTGGGGTAGAGGGGGGATCGAACCACGGACCTTTTATCCGTGAGTCTGAGACACTAACCACCGGACTACAAACCAATTCTTGTAAATATTATAAAAATATGTATAACTCGTTTGCGTACAATAAAAAAATAAATGACAAAACATTTCAAAGAGAAACAAAATTTGTGGAAGAAGATAAAAATAGCATTTTTTTTTTTTTATCATCTTAAAAATGCGTTATACGTTTGATAACTTACGTATTTTATATTTGTATTATAATTATTAACCGAGGTGTTGCGTCTAATCTTTGTAGCACTAGTAATAAGGTCCGCAGTATGAGCAAAGATTACCTGAGATGGCCTTTTTTATTTCTCGTATAGGTTCACTAGTGAGTGGTTCTACAGACCGATTGATTCAGAATGGGAAACGCGAACTGAATAAGGTAATCGGGGGTGTGTGAGACCAATTCTGCCCCTACTTTCTTCACCCTCTTCTCCCTGCACATTCATCACTCTATCGTTTACACGTCGACCCAGAAATTGACATTGCATGAAGGAAACACAAAGAAATAAGGATGCGTAATACACGTGAAAAAAAAAGGGAACGCGATAGATTATTTGGTTTTTGTTCAATCGCACCAAATACAGTCAGAAGTTAAATATAATATTTTGAAAGAAACTGCCAATTATTTCGATTCAACGTAGAAACTTACTTTAAACCGCATATAAAAAACAGTTTTTCAGTTTGCAATGTTTTCTCATTAGCACACGACGCTGGGGACGATGGTCTGGCAAACGCACTTCACGGAACAATATCCGATAAAATGCAGTTAATGCTTTAAAATATAATTTGTATAATAACTTCATCGTCGGCCTCGTGGCGTAGAAGTCAGCGCGTTTGTCTATCATGCAAGAGGTCTCGACTTCGATTCCCAACATGCTTAACATTTTAGAACCGACCCAAATTTTTACCGGATTTTTAAATTAAGAAATGATGACTATTGTCCATGCGATGATATTTCTTCACAGAGTATCGGACATCTGTTATTTCAGTACCCATTTTTGAGTTAACAACGCCATAATCTTGAAACAGAATGCAGGAAAGATGGAATATCCTTAACAGATATCCACACTGTAGTTAAAAGTACTTATCACGCGCCATTGTTCTTGAACTTTGCAGTAATGGTGATTGGACTCATAAAGTTAACAAACCAAAATCAGTGATCGAACGTCCCATTTCCAAGACAAACAAAAACATTTTTTTTCCGAGTACCTTAGCCTTGTACATGACACGTAAGGCTACTAAATACAGGTGTTCAAATATAAAAAATAAAAAAAAAATATGGTTAACATGAACTATTTATTTTATTTTATTTTATTTTTCATTTTTATTTATTAAGGAAAAACAACAGTTGTTATATAAAAATACAAAATATAAAAAATAGTACACACATCTAGTTAAAGTTTTTCACAAATATAATGAGAGAACATGTTACACAGTAAAGAGAAAAATAATATATTATATAAGATATGAGAAAAAAAAAAGAGCTCGTAAGAAGGTTAAGGGATGAGGAAATAGAGTGGAGGAGTGGAGGAGAGAGATTTTCATAATATAGTTCACCAATTAAAAACTTTGATATTATAATAAAATAAACATAATTAAAGGAAAATAAACTTATTACAAGGGTGTTTTTATATTTGAATATATCATAGTCCCTGGACTGGTATCTAAAACGAAAGACTTACCATCTTACCTTCATGCAACAAAAAATTATCAAGATACGCTGCGATTGGTGTACTAATGCACAATGTCCTATTCACCATTAGGTGCGGAAAGGGAATGATGATGATGAATAAGTTCCTCCATTGGATTTATGGAGTTTGAAGTTGTCAATTTGTCTGACAAAACTGGAGGTTCACACGATGTCACTCACGTAAAGGTACCCGGAGATGTACCGCAAGAGCCACGGCCCTCCAGGAATATGGTCGAGACTATTCCAAATATTATTTTTTGCGTGAAAAGAAAAGACTCATAAAATTAGCAATTCAAAAGAAGATTGATCAGAAGACAATTATTTAAAATGAATTGACTATACGTTTTCTTGTTTATACCGGTTTTTTGCACCACCTTCCATAAGGGAATTCATTAAAAATACATTTATTGAAGCAAACTCCTTAACAGTAAATTCCGTGAAACACGAACCGTATAAAAAGGAACACCGCATGCAGTTTTTGCACCTGATGGCGTTATCTACACGCATACCCGGATATCGATAGCATCTTGTTATTTAAGCCGCGTGTTACAAAACTTGATTGAATAATACTATTTGAAAGTGGCAAGCTAAGCCTAAATGCCATGCAATAATATTCACCCCTTGCCCCTTATTTCAAAGGGTATGAAAATAACAAAGACTTTATACAATTTAACATTCTCATTAATTTTTGATAAAACGAAATTATGCACCGTGAGTATTTAGTAGATACAGGTATTTGACAACCATAAAATAACAACCGGAGGACTACACATATCAAATTATAAATAATGTGATCTTTGGGAATAAATATTGTTAGTATGCAAACTGATAATTTCAACCATACAATTACATCATTATTTTCCTACCCGATCAAGAGTGGTACAAAGGTACTGCATTAGTTCTCGAAAACCAATTGATCATTTATAATACGTGGAAGGTTAGGTGAACATCTTTACGTTTCAAGGTGCCCGTGCCAGGAACAGAAAGAGATTTATGTGTTAAACCACCTTCAAAACACACGTTTTTTATCTACTCTGCCGGAATAGAACTTTGGACCTCAAACATAGTAGGCAAATGCGCTAAAAAGTTTTGTAAATGCCTATATGGACTTTCAAATATCTTCATTAATATGTATTACTTTTCAGAAATATATATTTTTATTTCTTAAGTTGTCTTTCTATCTTGATGGAAACTTCCATTGCAGTGGATTGAATCACACAATATCAGGGAAGTAATGGGTAACAGTCAATGTATTGCCAGAAATTTACTGTTTAGTGCTCTATTTTAGGTAGAGGAATAATTGGCCCACAGTTTTAAGATAATTATCGTAGCCAAGTGGTGACGTTAAATTCTTCACGAGAGAAATTGTGAGGTAATCAAGGATTTAAAAAAAAAGCATTACAATAGTTTCTTCTTCAACAAAGCACATATTTTCAACAAAATTACGCTACTGTACATTCTGTGTATGCGTCTGTAAATACCGTAAATGATTTCTTTACAAGAAAAATGATACCACGTTTTGGTATTTATTTATTGTTTTGACACTTTATATACATTTACAATGTATATACATATAAGGGCGGGCATATTGCCTTAAAGTAATTTCTTTTTTCCTACCTAAACCGTTCAGTTTGAAAAAACTATAAATACATGGACATATTAAATCTTACAATTTTGTACAAAAATTAAAAACAAAAATTTACAAAATAAAAGGATATAAAAAAATTGACACTGTACTATGAAGAGAGGAGAGGGGATGGGAAAAAAAGAAGAAGGATAAAGGAACAACTTAAATGTTTAGATAGTGACATTTCAATCATGATGTAAATGTAAATAAAGAAGGGGCGTCTCTAAAATTAGTGGGTAGATTATTCCACAGTTGAGCGGCTACTACTGTGAAAGAGAAGTCAAGAAAATTAGAGCTATGACAGGGTATTAAAAGGGTTCTCTCGTTGCTAGAACGAAGAGATAGTCCTTGTTGTGTAAGCGGTTGAATGAACTATCTCAGATAAACAGGCGAAGTGGGATTATTTAAAATATTGTGATGAAGTGATAAATTATGAATGTTTCCTTTATGCCTGATACTGAGCCGGTGTAGTTGCGTGCGATACTCGGTTATGTGGTCAAATTTGCGAAGATCAAAGATATAACGAATACAAATATTCTGAAATTGTTCTTACTTATCAAGTAATTCAGAGTTAGCATCTGGATAACATACATCTGCATAGTCAAGAAGTAGAAGAAGTAAGCTCTGGACTTATGTTTGCTTAACATTAATTGGCAAGAAATTCTGTAATATTTTAAGTGAGTGCAAACTGCTATAAAGTTTACGACTAACTTCGTTTACCTGATCGTGCCACCCTAAATGCTTATGAATGGTAATACTTAAGTTGTTGACTGAAGTCATGAATGGAACTTCTGTACCATCTATTTTGGAAAGAGGAAGTGTAGAAAAAAATCTTTTTGAATACATTTGTTGACTACCAACAAGTACAAAAATGTACATCTCCTGATCAGCACGATTGCCTAATTTTTTTTCCGTGTGCCTTTTTAAACAATGCTCTTGAGCTACCTTAAGAGCATTGTTTACCAAAACTAACCTGGCACCACCACGGAACTTGAAGAAAATATACGGACCGAGGTTGCGAGGATTTAAGAAATCTCTGCCAACGCGTTATGAGAGACGGTGCATTTTATTCATCAATGCGGTACCCAATGTACCATCGTGCGCGGATAAAGGCTTAAAAGATAATGAATAATTACATTAATCAAAGTATTTTATTATAAAATGGCAATTGCAGGTAAGATTTGGAATATATTAGATTTAAAAGTACCTAATAATCGAAATGTGACATTATCCTTTTTCTTACAGTAAACATTCATGTATCTAATTAAGAAAATATCTAATTTAAATTTTGTTTTCTTCTGCTAAACTACATTACTATTAATTGGTTCCAAAGCACTGATACTATTAAGTGAGTGTTAAATGTTTATTAGAAATCAATTTAAAACAGAAACTCAATAGCCTCAGCAATCCTCACTCAATTAGGCCCATTACGCCCCATGCAGACTTGAACCTCTACAAACTACGAATAGATACGAGACTGGTATTTCCACATCATCTCAACCAGCTCATTTGTAACAAGAGTTTACCACTGGAAACGGATCACTAGCACATCAGAATACGTTTGCTAATTTCCATGTCTAGACATTTCGATGGGTTTCAGTTCACAAAGCCATAACTAGAAATTACTGTAATATTTTGAGTTTGTCCAAATGTTCGTAGACAAAATACTGTATTTCACCCCTTAGAGAGTGATTAAGATTAACAAATTGCGACAGAAAAAGAGAACATTTTAGAGAAGAAAATATGGAAGTCTACGCATTTACAGGGCTGATGATTTTTCAATGGCCGGTTTAAGTGGCTTATACTCAATTTGATCCGTGAGCATGTTTCAATATTATGAAATACAAAAACCGCTATATGAGATTAATGTGCTCGTTTTTAATTACTTATTAAGCTGTGCATTAGCAATCACTAATACTGACGCATTGTCAACTCTATTAAAATGTACGTGAACCCATTTTACGCACTTTTCCGTGTAAAAAAAGAACTGCCATTTTAGCAAGCTAAGCAGGCATTTGCAATTAGTACCTTCGACACCGTTGGTCAATGGCGGCGTGCCATTTGCTACGAGGGAGAAATCGAATAATGTTCAATGTTCGCGCAAATTTTTCAATTCCTCAATATCTTTGTAGAATTGTTATACCTTTATAGATTTGAAAAATAGTGCTTTTTTAATATAATACGTTATATTACTAAAATCTTTGAATTTTCGACTTGTCGTCATATGGAACTGAGTCATCAATTTATACGTGTAACTAAACACTATTACTTTGGCATTGAGAAAGGCAGTTGCTTATATGAATAGTTAATAAAAATTAATACCTGATTTGTCGACACCAAAACTCACTATTTGTAAATATTCTATTATTATTCTAAGATGTTTTAAAAAATACAACAGATAGAAGAGTTGAGGAATTGTGGATGTATAAATAAAGGCATTATGGTGAATATTACACAGTGAACTGTTCCATCTGTTGACTTTTGTATTGATCAATAAAAGTTTCTTTCTTTTATCACAAAATTCAACAGATTTTGACGAAATGTGGATGTTTAAACACAAACAAACAGAATGGTGAATGTTACACAGTGTGTAAAGTGGCTACTTAAACCAGCCAATGACGGATAAGAAGCTCTAATGCCTAGACTTCCGTATTCCCTTCTGAAAAATGTTTTCTCTCTGGGTTGCAATACATTCAATATAATAATATTATATATTATGCATCACTTTAAAATTAAACGATAGTCTTTACAAATAAACAAAGAATCAAGAATAGTCCAGAACCGCATACGCGCATTAAACAGAAGGCTACTTAACTACTCTTAAAGAAGTAGTTTTACGATTTGACCCATTGTGGACGTCGCGCGTCGCTTAGTACGCAACTCCCGATTTGAATTCAACTATGCGGTGTTGTGTTGTTTTAAAGTGCAGAAATACTGCTGGGATCAACAAAAAACATGAAAAGATCACATTTCATGTGTAAGTAGCAAATGCATTACTTAAACATTAATTTTTTTTTTGATCTGTCAGATTGTCAAAGAAAACAAGTAGTCAATTTTTTTACGTTATATACTTATATTTAATGACATTTATCAAAATGTTTAACCGCAAAGTTTTATTATTTATTTTTATTTTTATTAATAATAAAACATATAATACAAAAATCTTACATTATACTCCCAGGAGTTATTAGAAACTCATTGGGACCGTACATAAGAAAAATATTTTTTTGACAATACATATTATCATACAAATTAATACATCCGAAATAAAAAGAACACATTATTGTATTAGAAACATAAAACACCATCTTATATAAATTACATTAACAATTATCACTATCAAAAAGATTTAAGAAATATTTTTTTAATTGCTACACTACTGGATTTTTTATTCAGTTTTTTGTGTCTTAGCTCATCAGGCAGTTTATTATATTCGGAATGGCCAAGATTTTCCAAGGACCTACTGCCAAACTTTGTTGAGCGAAACTTAGACAAATGAAGATTCCCTGAATAACGCGTATTGTAATTATGACCAAATGTATATTTTAAATTTGAGTGAGCAGAAAAGTTGATGATACTTAAAATATTATTGGTTATGTCATGCAGTGGCATTACCTTGAAATGAAGTATCTTTGCTAATGCTTATTTAATGCTTTAAATATAAATAATATTTAGCAAGTAGTTATTTTATACAAAGAGTAAACAAAATGAATGACATTCGAGTTATTCGAGAAAGTACAACATATTACACGAAGATAGTTTATTTGCACAAGACGATGTTACAGAAAATGAGATGTACCTCTAAATGATCAGACCTCTCGTGCGAGGATCAACTTCCAGCAAATAAGATGCAATTTTCCCGTGCAAAATACACTTGATAAGGTATCTCCTCGCAAAGCGTTAACCCATTACAGACGATTCTACACTGCAGTGTTGACTATTGATGTTTCACCTCGTCTAGCTTTCTGTGTAAGTATTTCATCAGGTAATGCGGTGTGGGTTGTGAGATACATCGGAGTCATTTCGCTTGGGTCGATTTGATACAAATAGCAACACAGTTACAGTTGTATTTCATTACTTGATGTATTATAACTGAAATGGAGATTATTTTTGTGAAGGGAATATAGAAGTCAAAGCTTCTATGGAGCTTCTTTAAAAATCGATATTTCTTTGATCTTTCCATTCGTTGATTTTTTGTGAAGTGAGTTTTATTATTTATTTAAATATACGCCCAATGGGCATTTTAAAGGACATATTTATAAAAAGAAAATTATATTAAAAAATAGCAAGACTCAATGGTATATAGTAGACTTTGTGAGAGTGGAAGCGAGAGAGAGGTTTTTATAATTGAATTATAACATACAACGAGCATATAGATAATACAGTAAATAAATCACTGAAATTACTTGGCTTCATTAACAGAATATCCTCTGATTTTACTAATATCCGTACAATCAAAACTCTTTATTGCTCAACTGTTCGCCCTATTCTTGAATATGCCTCAGTGGTCTGGTCTCCATTCTATGTCAATCGCATAAATCACATTGAATCAGTCCAACATCGCTTGCTTCGAAAAATAGCATGGATGCTTGGACTAGAGAGAGATAATTATTCTTATGCTGAAATAGAGTCAATGTTAAATATTTCTAGTCTACAAAAACGTAGAACTAATATTGACTCCATATATATGTTCGGCATACTAAATGGTATAATCGATGTTTCATCATTAATGGGACAAGTAAAATTCAATATTCCGACTCGTAGATTGAGAAACAATGAAGTACTGTTCATCGATCAGCATAGAACAAACTATGGCCTAATTCTCAAATGACCCGCTTTTGTCGTATTGTTAACTCAAGACAGGATCTGGACTTTTTTGGTTTAAGTTTACAACGATTTAAACGAGCACTAAATAAATAGTCCAGATCTTGTCTCGATGTCCCTTATGTTTGTCAATGCTTCTTTCTTTTTTTTTAAAATGTTTTAAACTATTCTTTTTTGTAATATTTAAACCTTATAAATTGTATACATGGACAATGTCCGTTAATAAATAAATAAATAAATAAATGAATTTGATTTAGTGATCGTTTGAACGAGGACAACTTGTTATCAAAGAAATCAAGACTGGTATGTTTGTTGGTAGACCTAAAAATTCTGGGCATAGAGGAATATAAACCATAGTTAGTTCTATGGTTATCGGTATGAAAGAGTAAGTTTTGTCTGAGGTTTCTAGTTGGGATATTTAATTTCATTGAGCTCAGTAGTTCAGGCGCATCGAAAAGTGAGTTGAGAATTTTAAATAGTACTAGAAGGTAGGATTTATTTCGTCGGTCTTGAAGAGAAGATATATTTAAGGTAGTTTCTAATTTGTTATAAGTATATTGGTCTCTGGATAAGCCCAACCTCCAGCCTATTTTTCTCAAAAATCGATGTTGAACTCAATATAAAAAAATCAATATTCTTGAAGGAACATCATAATATGGAGACCATCATAATATATAAATAGTTTATTTTTAAAACTATTTAACTCTTTTTTCAAATGAAATGACAGGTTGACGTTTTGATACGGTTAGTAGGTTACTATTTTGGCATTTTTTTTGGTCTGACGACATCGTCAGACTTGAAAGGTTTTTAAGAAGACAGTTTATCTCTTTAAGGGGAAAAACGGCCTGATTTTTATTCATACAAAAGTATTACCGTATTTTCTCCCTAGATTATGGCACTAGAGCAGCTTACCCACCACATACCGCACACCGCATCTGAGGATATAAGTCTCCTTGGCGGTGCCCACATACACGGAAAATTTGCTCGTTGTCAAACGAGAAAAGCTGCCCGAAGGAGCTCTCTGAAATCTGGTAGCCTTAGCATCTTTGTGCTGAAAAAAAGTAATCCAGAAGTACATAATATGTACTAAATTGGATTGAGAAGAGAAGGAAGTGAATTCTTCACTGACTGGGATTAAATTGATTGGACATGATCAATTCGCCGAAATGATTACAAAACTTTTTAAAAGCCTTGAAATTTTTTTTAGAAGCCACCAGATCTGTATATTCGACAGGATCTATAACAGGGCCACGGATAGTAGCGAGAAGCTCCATTCGGTAATCATAGAGAAGGGGAAAGGGACAAGACCACAGTATGTGTTCAGAAGATTGGTTAGGATATCCGCAGCAGCACGAAGGGGAGTCAACAATATTAAAAATAAATCATTTTTGATTAAGTTTACCATGACCTGATAAAAACTGCGTAGTCCAGTGATCGGGGATAACCCAAGAAGATTCTAAGCGCTGACGGATTGAAGGAAGAAAAAGAAAGGTAACCCTCCCTGAAGAGGAAGATTCCCATCGCGATTGCCAAGCATTAAGAAGAGCATTTAAAGTCATTATTTAATCAAAAATTATTTACATTATGGCACTAGAGCAGTAATTTTTTGGAAATAATAAATATTGACCATTGACCTATCTCTGTAGTTTTGTTTCATGATAAATATTTGGGAGCTAGAACGATCAAAAAACCCAAAAAAGCGCCCAGTATGATAAATAATTTTGAAAAACGTTAAATTTACTCGCACAGAAAATTTCATTCTGATACTTTTTATTAAATAAAATAACCAGATTGGTTCAGTTTTAAATGTATAAAAATAAACATATGCGTATAAACTTAATAGTTATATTAATTACAAACTTATTCACTGCTAAAAAAAACGAAAATTACATTTACGCGGAAGTTTAGTGTGCGTGTTTTTAAAAAAAATGTTTGTTAATAGACTATCAAACTGAGTAAAATTAAGAAAAAAAAAATTTCTATGTATCGTATTATCAGCGATGTGATTTTTTTAAAGTTTTGCAATTTAGAAATTATTCCGCGTGTGACGTCACAAACTGTCTTCACTGAGTTCTGCTGATTGGTTAGTTGGCTTCCCGTAAACTATCACTATTTCTAACAACACTCTTATCATTGGTTGATTCGAAAGAACTATCGAAGTCATTCAAAGTAGTTCGTTTTTAATAAAATCGTTTTTTTCATACATTTTTGAGAAACTTTGCAGACAATTTAATGCTCTAACTTTTACCGCGCGTAACATATTTAATTTTCCGTAGCACTGAGCTTCCCCATTACTTTCTCTGGATAAACTAAACACGTATTATTGATTTGAGTTGTATATTTTTTGATTCGCCAGTCCCTTTTAAATACTTTCTTCTGCAGTCGATTGTCGTAGAAATTCAATCAAAATTTATTTTTAGAATTACAATAAAGATTATTTAAAGAGTACTGCTGTTTCTCACTCCGGCGTCACAGTGCACTATTTGGAAAAGTAATTAAGCCAATACAGCAGTGAGACGGTGATTTATATTCCACCATTCGTATTCTAAGAAAGCGGCAAAACTAAATGACTGCCATACATAACGTTTTAGCTTTGACTTACTAACTAGCCATACAGAATTAAGTTCTGCTCTTTATACGAAATTCAACAATCCGAACAATGACTTAATTATAAGATCCTAGTATAAAGAAATTTAACGTTTTGAAATATAAAATGTATCAAGGCGCGAGAAGAATACAGTGCAAGTTCTCCCTCAATATCCCCAAAAACTGTTTTAAAGACCGAGGGTCATCCTATAGGTTTTGCTTATACCACAAAACATTATTTTGGCAATAAACGAGTTACTAATTAAAACGATAATTTCACAAATCACAATTTTAATTGAATTCAACTCACGCCTCTTTCACTGTGAGTTTAGAAAATTGTATCGAAGTCTCAAGTCGCATTTTGTCATTCTTCCTCGTGACTGTTTTGCGAATACACAAATGGTAGCAAAAAAATGTATTTTTTGAACTAACTTTAGTTTAAAATCCATTTCCACTATGGTTTGGCCAATGTAAAAATATGATTTCCAACTTTCTTCTTTCGTCTTTATTGTACTGTGAATTTTGTTTTTAGTAAAAAAATAATCAAGGGTTATTTTTTGCCTTTGGTAAAAATACCGGATATGTGTGCTAATAAAGTAAATAAATACGTGGCTTTTTATAAAAATGTAGAAATTTCTCGTACTGACCAAAGTAATGAGTGCTTCCATTTAGATTTTGATGTAAAATAAATGAGAACTGTCCCAAAACTTTCCTTTTGACCGCAATTACAAAAAAACCCGTATTAAACCCGTAAAAACATATACACATAGGTGGTTGAAGCGCAATTTCCCGTTTATGGTGGTTTTATATTCATATTCTACGCACATAAAAACCGTGATCCAAATACAGTAAAAACAATTCAAAATGACGGGTTTCCCAAATTACTATATTGTTATTTTTATAAGTTAAGATTATTACACAGCGTCGCATCACCTTAAGAGAAAAGGCGGCTGACCGTTTTTTCTACAAATGTATCCTCGTATTTTCTCTCTGGATTATGGCACTAGAGCAGTAATTTTTGCACACAAGAGATATTGACTATTGAAGTGTTTCAAAAATCCAAAAAGCGGTCAGTTTTATCAGCTGTTTTTGGATGCACGGTATACAAATATGTTTAGTATAGAACAGCATTTATCGATATTATTCCTGGCCGATTAACTTTGATTCCCTTCTTTCTTTTGGCTCATCTTGACGGTACCTACCTAACATAGAAATAAATGATTTAAAAAATAAATTTGGATTTGGAACAAAATCATTTAAAATTGGACATTACATCATATTGCATAGGAATTCTTGAAATCGTCACGCGTCGTTATAAAATGTGTAATCATAAATCGTTAAATAATTCATAGTGAACTTTCATCAACCAGTGCATCAATATTGAAAATTACCCTCATCGCATTAAAGGTAGGTCCATTCCCGTGCTCCTTTTTTTTATTCAAATACTTGAACTTTATACAAATTTGAATACTATCCTTATTTACACTGTACAGTCCGCTTATCTTCAACTTAATAAATAATTTAAAAAAAAAACGGAAAAAGTACCGATACAGAACACTTCATTTTGATACTTTTTCTTAAAAAAAACAAACAAATCGTTTCAGTTTTGCGGTGCGGAAAAAAAGACAGCGAAACGTCGTTTTTGTCGATTTTAGTTAAGCAAAATCAGTTTGATGTGCAGCTGTCTTTTTTGCAAAATATCGGGGAGGTATTTGCGAGAGAGTGACCGAAAAATAATGTTCAAATATCTATTCATCAACATTGTCTAGTACTGCATATCCTCTCATGGGCGTTGTACATATCCCAATACATTTTGCAGCTACAGAACGCACAGCCTCTTGGAGTTCTAGCCATAAACTCAGCATACAAGCATGTTGTTAACGAAATATTGCATCTTATTATTATATTTATGATTTGTACATCTAACCACAATAATTTCTTCTTCTTTTTCAAACACGAATCTTATTGTTATAGTATACATTATTTTGTTTTCTTTTATAATTGTACCAACAAAGAGTATATTGCAAAAATCAATAAATCACAAAATCAAGTATTCATTTATTATAAATTCTCTAAGATGTCATTTTGTTTGTAAATAAAGTATTCCTTGTTCATTTTAGATTCAGCAGCCTGGAAATGTATATATTTTTAAAAATACGACGGACAAAGCTGTTTCGGCATTATTGATTTACGGACGCGAAATTTCCCGCAATAACCAACCTTCAATGCTGTCCGTTGATTATGAGAAACCAATTTATCTTTGCCATTGACAGAAAAGTGTAATTTATCATAGTCATAAAAATAGAAGAGCTTTAATCAATATTCACCTCCGACTGAGAGCTTTGTGGGATTTCATAAATAAAGCAATTTATTTCGAGCAGGTGTAATATAAGTTTATCGCGTGACCTTGCTTACTCTCAGATCTAAATGGAAAAATTAAAAGACAAATCACGGTCATTTATTGCTTGGAGGCTTCTTTTACTAACAAAGCTTTTGTTAAGTGAGATTGTCATTGAAATTACGACTGGGCCAACTGTCAATAAAACATTATATAATAAAGGCTATTAGATCACACTTTCAATCAACAATAATTATTTCAGTATTATGAGTTAAAGTGAACTTTTTAGATTATGTTATATTCAGAGTTTGATTTTATTTGTTATTTAATAAATACATTATTTTTCAATTTCAATTTATTTATTTAAATATTTAATTTACATTACAAACATATATTCAATACGTACATATTATTAAAAAAAAAAATCGATGAAAGTGACTCATATCAAAGTAGTAGGAGAATCCTGCTCCAGAAAACCCCTTCGGATACATGGAACAGATCGATATCCAGAGCGATGTTGTTCAGCATAGCGGTAGCCCTTCCAACAGGCATAACCATAGGCAGGTTGGTCTTGTTTATTGGAATATGAAACAATCTATGCTTACGCTGTCTAATGTAATTATCAGGAACATACAAACCAATGCTCATCATAATCTCAGAATTATTGATCATACCGCAATCGATAAAAATGCGGTTGATTAAACAATCGGTAAAAATGTGTAGTCAAATATACATTCCTTCTAGTCTCTAAACTGTTGTAGCCAAGCATACCCTGGAGAAACTCGGTCGGGTAGAGCCAAGGATAATACCCGCACTCTCTCATATAGAGATATCGCAGAAACTGCTTTTGGATTTTCTCTATCATAAGAGAGTACTTCAGTTCACGTGGCCCCCAAATCGTCGAGCCACTCTCGAGTCTACTTTGCACTTATTATGTAACTCTGTATGCTTTTCATCAAAGACCGGGTGTTTAAAATTTCTTTGTTTAATAGTTCGGAAAAAAGACAAATAATTGTCTCCTTGAAAGGTATCTACGAATGTTTCAATAGTATTTTCGACTTATCTTTGAAACATATTTGTTATATTTCAGATAATCTTACAATGTACATATCACAAATAAAAAACAAAATATGTACATCACAAAATGATAGCTTTAGAGTGTAAAAACGACTCGCAAATTAAAAAGAAATTAATATTGATAAAAACATGTAAGTCACTCGTTTGATTTTTGTTTATTAGCTTGTTTAAATTCATATTAAAATTAAAATTTATAATTGAGTGTATTCAATTTTTGAGTGTAAATGAATTAAGTAATCTTCTATAGAATGGGGATATACTTAAACAGAGACTACATACTATTTTTTAATTTATTATTTGAGGTAATGCTGTGCTGTACATTTTCATTATTAGTATTATCTTGGATAAATTATATAGCGTGACTTTCGTAATATTATACCCCAACGGCGCTTAACAAAGTGATTCTATAAATAATTATAAAAATAAATAAATTTAATTTTAACTAATAAATGGTATAACAATATAAAATAAAATCACTTTGTTTTTGTGTACCACTTATATTTTTTATAATTTGACAACCAACTAGTTTCGGCAATACTATGCCTTCTTCAGGGTTAATTACAAACTAACATAGCATATAAAAAAAAATCACAGTAAAGGAAGAGTGGGTGTGGCTACGGGGGTAGAGAAGAGAGGGGGTTTGTGTGTGGATTTAGGGAGAGGGAACATATTTAAAACGGGACTATTACTAAGATTTATTTGATTATTAATGATATTTAAATTTTTATTTACGGCCTTTCTAATCTCCAATATTTCAAAATAATCAAGTGCATATGCTTTTTTGTTTGTAGAATTTCGATGCCATCTTCAAAGTTAAATGAGTGACTATTTGTTAGGATATGGTCAGCAAACAGGCATCTCATATGTTCTTTAACTCTAGTTTTAAAAGTACGTGATGTTTTTCCTATGATTTTATTTTATTTTAATAAATTTAATAAAAATGTTTCACAAAGTAAGTGCTTCAAACAACAAAAATATTATAAATTGTAACTTAGGTATGTAAAAAAAATTACTGTGTTATCACATGCTACGGATTTATTGAAATAATTTAAAGAACAAGTGGGTTAGAATATTTTTCGGAAATACCACTTCACTCTCATAGTTTTTTTCTTCTGCGGGAGGAGAGCATTCCATGCCATTAGGCCTGCGACCGCAAATGCTCATTTACCGAATTTAGTGCGCTGGTTGCATAGATATTCAATAAATTTTCCTCTCGCCGTAGATGTAGCTGATCTTAGCGTAAGACGTCTGTCAGCAAGTTAAAATAGAATGCATAGTTCTATTAGACATTCCGGTGCAGAGTTGTGCAGTGACTTATACACAAGTCAACGGAGTTTGTATTCCAAGCTTTGTGGAAAACGTATTCAGTGTAATTCCCAAAGTAGTGGAGTGATATGACTGAACTTTGAGATTGCAAAAATAAGTCTCGTTGCGGAATTTAATACAGACTGTAGGCGAGTCATTTTATAGACGCGTAAGAGAAAGCAAAATGTATTTAACAAATTACAACAGAAATGGAGAATACCTAATAGAAGGGAATATGGAGGTCTAGGCATTTACAGGGTTTGTGATCTGTCATTGGCGGGTTTTAGTGGCCACCCAGTTGTAATTTGTAAATCCTAATGACTTCCGAGGGGGTGAAATCCAGCTTTTTGTCTACAAAAGTTTGGACAAACTTAAATATAGTAATAAAACCAACTGGTCCAAGAAGAAGTTTAAAAATTGAAAATAGTTTTCAGACGTTGCCTAGTATGTTAAATACTTCAGTTAGATGAATCTCTTCACAACAATAAAAATTTTTGTTCTTTAACTTCACTAAAATTAACAAATGGAAGAATTGAAGAAACATGGATGTTCAAACACAAGCAACATGATGAATGTTACACAGTATGTAAAAGAGCCACTTAAACCACCCAATGACAGGTCATAAGCCCTGTAAATGCTAAGACTACCATATTAACTTCTTTAAGGTATTCTCCATCATTGTTATGATTAGTTTATTGATGACTCTCGAGGGGGTGAAATCCAGTCTTTTGTCTACAAATATTTGGACAAACTCAAATATTGTAACAAAATGAATTTAAATAAACATATGTACATGTATTTTTATCAATGTGTTTTTTTAGACCTGCAATACTTTCCTAGGACCCTTTGATTATCAGAAAACGTAATTAAATGCAACATAAAATATTTTGGCTGCTCAGGGAAACTAGGATCATTTTTGATTCAAAAGATGTTCGCTAAGAAAGAAAAGAGCTTTTGCATCTAATTAAGAAAAACTTTATTTGTAGCTTTCTTTCTTTTTTACCAAAATAAATGTATCCGCTTTATTTCGCCAAACATGCAGATTGTAAAAAAAATGTATTTTTAGGGTCACTATTCAGGGGGTATGAAATATTTTTGCTTAAAATGCATTTAAAAATAAATGGTTCGTGTCATCCCTACCAAGGTATCACATATGGTAGCAAACGCGCTGACATAATCAATTAGTTACCCCAAAACGTGCTTGTATGGGTTAAAGAGTCCACACTGTTTATTAAACTATTGAATTAATGTGCCCTATTTCATGATTTTATTACTTTATTGTATTTTGGCGATTCTTTGAAATATGCATATCGCATGGCGGATGGCAAAAACATATTAAATTTAGCATTACTAAAAAATGCCTTATGTATATAAGCATACACTCGTATTTATACTCTATACAGAACTAATAATGTATACACTTATTTTATTATAGAAATAAATAAAAATTGAATTAAAAAACCATCAAACTAAAATTACCATCTGTGTCCCAAATCCCAGATTTTAATAATATTTTACAAATTGGCTAAAATCAACATTTATGATCGGATTTTATATTTAAAAAATGTTGAAAAGAAAAGTCAATATTATCAAAACTAACATTTTATTAGTAAAAGACCATATGAATTTTGCTAAATAGTCTTTAAAAAAACGTCTTTTTGTTTCCCTCTCATTACCATTCATAAAGACGGTTTTTCAATTTATTTTGCGCACGTGCGTGTTTTTGGCTCGTTCTTGTACTACATCAATCAACAGTAGTCCTCGTTCGCGAATCTTCTAGAACACATGTCTTTTTTTGACCAAAATATGGATCTTATCGTATAAAAATGAAATAATTTTTAGCAGATAAAATTAACAAAATTAAAATCTTTTTACGAAAGGCGCAGTATATTAAAATGTCCCGAGCTCTAATTAAAGTTTTGTGTAATTATTTTTAAACGGTAGTTATGTACAAATTTTATATATATGTATATTCATATAACAAATTATTTGAAATGCGTTTTACACCTTACTTAATAAAAGTGTTTAAAGTCGTTTTTGTTTTTTCGAATAATAACCTTTCAAATCACTGAAAAAACAGACAGCACTAAATTTTTTAGATTCAATAAGTGGTTTATTGAAATGAATTTATCTAAAAATACGCTTAAGACTATCATGGAAATGCTTTTAAAACGGATCGATTCAAACTGTGTGATTTTGATGTTAATTTTGGCGTAGGCGGTGCGACGCAACGGCGACTGACGACCGAAGTGGGCGGCACATCGAATGGGTGGTCAAGTACAAGTACTTCAGGTGAAGCGCTAAAGATACTTCAAACTTTAGGCACCAATAGAATAGCACTCGTGAAGTTTGCGATATTCCGATATGACCTCCAGATCGTGTTAGAATAAATAGAGGCGGTCGTGCTTATTTAGCTTTTAGAATTTAAGAAAAAAAAAAAAACTTAATAGGTGAAATTTTCAAACCCCGCAGACTAAGAATTGAGATCAAATATGGAAGGAAATACTCTATTGCGTATTTGTCGTAGTATTCGTTTCAAAATGGTTGAAAATAAATCTACACAACATAATATTTACCCCCTCCATTTTATTCAGTCACACAAACATTAAAATACAACAATTGTTCGGTGCTATTTGGCAGTGCGCGTCAGGCTCGATGGACCAAAATTTTTGGTAAATTTCATTTGAATTGCGAGTGCATAGGAAGTTAAACCAGTGCTTTTTTGAGCATTTAAAATCCACGGCTGTATTTTTTTATCACCAAATAAAAATTATAAAGTAGCACGTTTTGCAAACTACGTAATCATTAAATATTAAAACCATATTTTGCACAAAAAACGAATTTCGTATTACAAAACAACAGTGATCTTTAATAAAAAAACAATTGAAGCATCTATTTGATGAAATCATCATTATACTTAAGTCATGTCAATGAATACATAACATTAGTTGAGAGAATAGGCACTAAAAAAATCCACATCAATATTAAAATGTGTGTTTAATACCTACTACAAAAAAAAAACGAAAAGTAACTTTTACAAAGTAATTACGTAAAAAAGAAAAAGCCCCATTATATAGTACAAAGATAATGTATTTTAAAATTACTGAAATGGAAATAAATCGCTTTTAAAACATCTTAAGCTCTAAACGCAAAATACCTCAACCGAGCACTTTTTAATTACTTATTAAATTAACTGAAAATAAAAGCATGACGGTTGTACCAGGTGCTAATATTTTTTAATGAAAATCGAATAATTTAATTACCTTGTTTCACTTGCTATCATCATTATTATAAATGCTAGCTGAAAAGAGCTGGCAAAAAGACTATGAATAGTATAAATACTTACTTATTCATTCTTCATTTTATCTATGTTATGTTTTTACTTTACTGAATTCTTAAAATTGTATATATTTTTTTATGTTGACCTGTGTATATCTATTGGGACAGGTCACTGTAAATTAGTTCTCGCCCTCTTAGCCCAAATCTTTTAAGAGTTCGGCTAAATCTTCCCCTCCAAGCCCAGATCCTTATATCGGGCTATGAGGTATGGGGCGAGCGCTCTAACATCCTCAGGTTAAACCAGTAGCCCCTCCGAGAATGCGCTTTTCATTTCCCGTAACAAAACTTTTTTTTAAAGTTTCAAAAGGTTTAAATTAAAATAAATAAAAGCGTATCCAACCAACATACTTTCAAGAGTAACTTGAACCAACTACAAGAGTTTTTAAAACTGAGATAAAGCTGTTGGGAATATGGAAGTCTAGACCTTTGCAGAACTTATGATCTATCATCGGCTTAGTCGATCACTTTACAAACTGTGTAATATTCATCATTCTGCCTAAAAGTAATTTTTTTAAAGTCATATTTACGTTATTTTGAATCTTCTTTATATTTCACTTCTATTTATTTATTTATTTGACACTTTATATACAAATACAATATTTATACATACAAGGGAGAGCTTATTGCCTTAAGGCAATTTCTTCTACCTACCTAAACCGTTCGGTTTGAGAAAATTATAAATACATGGACATATTGAGTCTTAAAATTTTATACAAAAATTAAAAACAAAGATTTATTAAAGAATTAAAAATTAACACTATACTGTGAAGAGAGGAGAGAGGATGGGAATAAAAAAAGAAGAATAAGGGACAATTTAAATATTAGTGACATTTTAATCTTGACTTAAATGTAAATAAAGAAGGGGGCGTTTCTAACATTAGTGGGTAGATTATTTCACAATCGAGCGGCTACTACTGTAAAAGAGGAGGCAAGAAAATTAGAGCGATGACAGAGTATTAAAAAGGTTCGCTCGTTACAAGAACGAAAAGATAGTCCGTGTCGTGAAAGAGGTTGGATGAGCTTTTTCAGATGAACAGTTCAAGTGGAATTATTTAAAATATTTCTAGGAGAATTTTCAAACGTGTTGTAAATAACTAGTGGGGTTCGAACCTCGGACCTACGATTCGCGACACTATCCGCGGGATTACAACCGGTTCCAGTTCAGTTCTATATTTACGTACGGAATTTTCCTGATTCTGTATGTATGCATGGTTTTGGAAAAACATTACCATGAGTGATGGATTTTTATTCAGAATGGAAGTAGTAAGAAAGCTAGTGATATCTGTTTTTAAAAGATTTTTATAGATTATACCGATTGTAGAAAAACTCAACGATAATTCTAAACTAGTAAAAAAAATAAGTTTCTCCCCCCTCCCAATAATTTGTGCTCATCACTAGTAGTAGCTGTCTAAAATTTTGACGGAATCGGTTTTTGTTTTCTCGATCAAAAGGAAGACTATTATTTGAGTTGAAGTTCAGGTTAAGTATTTTATCTATTAATGATCAACCCTTTTCACCGGTATTTTGGAACGTTTCTCATTAATTTTGCCTACCAATACTCGGGATAAATTGAAATTTATACTTTGACACAGACAGCTGAGTTGGTTTGGCTACGAAAGGGTCCACCGTGTCAATCTTTGAACCTTCCTTTGTTTTTATTGTGTCATACTCGTATCTGTCGAAACCAGATATTTTGATGTAAACGCCAAACTTAAACAGTTCAATTTTGATTAACGGGATTATTAATTCTCTACAAGGGGACGAGAGTTCGGGATAGGAATCTGACCACTCAATCTTAAATCCCGAGTGATTGATGTTAATTGATACTGTAAGCCAGTTTGCCAAACTTTAAGGTTTCTTTTTTGTTTTTGGGTTTTTTTTACCATCTTTTTGAAGATTATTTAGTGACTTCCTTATTCAAACTTTTAACCAACGAATAAAATACGCTCTTAAAAGACTGCTAAAAATCATTTTGGAAACGGTGCAGAAACGTCATATTACGTTAAGCAAACGACGAAAATTGAAAGAGAGGTATTTAAAAACCAAAATTTAACATATACGAGCATTGTTGTTTAATAGGTAATCCATTTTCCGTAATTCGTAAAAATAAAAACATACTTTTAATCTGTTATAGTAAAATACGAATTCATTATATAAAAAAAATGAGAGAAATACTTTAAATATTACCCGGAACTGGTAAAAAAACAGCTTTAGCTTTTATTCATCATTATTTATTTTATCCTCTTGAAAGTAATCACCATTATAATCAATACACATAGGCCAACGTTTTTCCCAATCTGCAAAGGCTTCTTCAGCACTTCTTGTAGGCGACTTGAACGACTTTCAGCTTTCACCACGAATGTTCTTTTACCACCTCAACCGAGTTAAAATGCTTTCCGTGATGTGGTATTTTGAGTTTAGAGAACAGGAAAAAATCACACGGAACCAAATCAGCTAAATGCGGTGCTTGAAAAACGACTTTCACGTTGTTTCTGGCTAAACAATCGCGTACAAGGAGAGATGTGTGAGACGGCGCACTATCGTGATGCTAAAATCAAGATTTATCTTTTCTAAATCAGGCCCATTTCCACGAATATTTTCGCCAAAATGATTTAATACGCCTAAGCAGTATTTATTGACCATCAGGTCCATTGGAAGATACTCAGAGTACACAACACCATGATTATCGAAGAAAACAGTCAACATCACCTCGATTTTTAAGCTACTTTCGAGAGGTTTTTTGGGTTTTGGCTCAGTTGGGAAGTGCCACTGAAGATTTTCAACATGTTTCCGACATGTTCATAGGCCAACATCTCATCATCCGTAGTGATGCGCTAAATGGCAGTATCATCTATAGAGAGCATCTCTTCTGAGAAAAAATTGCGATGACCTTTTTGAAGAAAGCTAAGCAAAATTAAGCAAAATTCGCAGAACGCACTAAAGATCGACTTGTTTACACATCTGCCACAAACAATCTACATGACAGATCGTGCTTAAAATGAACGTGTTTGTCTATGACAGTCTTACAAACCTTAAAATATATTTGAAAAATACTAATATCTTGAGCGCGGTTCTTTTAAATTACAAATTCCGGGTCATATTTAAACATATATCACGTAAAGTATTCAATTTTTTATTTTTTCATTTATTGAGGATATCAATAGCAACATAAATACAATATTAAAAAAAATATATGTAATGTATTTATTTAGATAGTTGTCAAAAACCTTAGGCCACTAGTAAAGTTATAACTTCAATTATACTGAACAAAAATAATTTCAGTTACTATATTATAAGTTATTCAGACGCATTATGCTTCCTATTTTTGTTTCGTATTTTCCATTCTTCATTTGGTTGAATAGGGAAATGTCAGTTTTTTTAAAAAACATTTTTAAGATAATAAAAGTATATGAAGTACTGAACTGTAAAAATTTTTTTTTTGCTATATATTACTAGCATAAAAAATATTTGTAATTTTGCATTACCGCAAAAACCTTCATTCCATATGCCACGCTCCTAATACGTCACGATTAATGTTTATTTGTTCCAACTTTACAAATTTGTTTAGAACATTGTCACGAATCTTAACGTCAAAACTGTCAAGGGCGTTGCGTTGCGTTTTTCTAGCGACGTATTTAAAAAAAAATCATTTTTAAATTTATGTATGAAAACATTTTTCGACAATATCCATATTGATTTCGAAAATACAATTAATTATTCTAAATCCATTTCATATATTTTTATCGGTATTTGTAGTATGGGATATTTCCCTATTCTTTGAGCAACTTTGTATGCGTCACCTTCTTGTTTCTGAAGTTTTCGCAAATGTTGTATTTGTTAGTTTTCTGAATTTTTTTTTTAGCTTTGTACTAGACAATTAACTATCTCGTCTTCCATTTTACCTTCGCTAAAATATTTTCAATTTTTGTTTTCGTATGTTACATTTTCTTTGATTGTGTATTAACAGATAATAGTAATTAATTCATTTGTATTACAACTAATTTAAATACACAAATATAAAAAGAATTGATAGCGACTTATATTCTAGACCTTTCTCTTAAACCCTTATTATTTACTCTAGCAATAACTACAACCCCACGACAACATCCCTTTTGGAAAACTATGGTGTGGGACAATATTCATGTTGTCATGTCACAACGACTAGGTTATGATGTAACGACATGAATATTAAATAATGTTATCATCATATTGATAGACTTATAGTGTACGATATGGAATTGCTATAAAGACAAGTATTACTACGTTTTACACGATTTCAAGTCACACAAGTGGAATATCTAATTTGTAACGGGAAACCCGATCAAATTTAATCTATACCAGATCCTTACGAAAACCGGTCCTTTGGATGTTTACAAAGGTAAAGTCGTGCGTCAATAACCACCCAATATCCAATAACTTTTGTCGGCGTTTTGCTCGAAAACACAAGTACTTCATAAAGAAATGGTTATTATGAAGTTTTCCCACTGGCTACTGAGTGAAAGATTTGTATTGTGTAGCAAAAATCAAAGTTCATTCAGAAAGTTTGACGTGTTTAACTAATTTAAGTAATGTTATTTGTAAGCAATAAATAACACTGGTTCGATTTTTTTCCAAGTGTTTTGCATTGCCGAAGGCTTAACGCATTTATAAATATTTAATCGGGGAACATAAACACATTCACAAAACTTACTTTCGGAGAAAACATATTACATCAAATATTTGCTTTAAAATAAAACAAACATATAATAAATGCTAGAAAGTTACTTTTAACACCGCATGCGAGTTTTAATTTTAAAAAGTACGGTTGATGTAGTTTAAGACACTGGGCACACTTTTTACAGTGGATAAAAATTTTATTAAACTTTAAATGCTCAACAAAAGCGCTGACTATTATATACAACGACGATTTGTAATAAATATATAAACGTACAACTCAGTTAGAAATTTCTGTTTACAGACATTTAATTTTTCTTATGTGTATTCGGGCAAAGCTTAATTTTTAAAAACAAACCCTCCGTTGTTCTTAAAACTAATATTTACTTATAGTTTAAGTAGTATTAAGTTTTCACATACTAGTAAAATGAAATAATAAAAGTTTAATTAATCAGAGAAATATTTATTTACAAATATCAATAACGAAAATAAATACGTATAAAGCAAGTCAAACCATTTAAACCTCTTAAAAATATAAGCTTCGAGAATCTGGGTAAATATTTTTAAACATAAACAACAAAAAAAATTGCATCAAGAAATATACATTTTTCGTCTCTAGAATTTATAATAATAATTTTTTAACAAAATTTGCTATTTAAATGTCTTGATATAATCCCTTAGGTAATGTTTATTCCATGTTAAAAACTTTACCTAAATAAATGATTTCTACGTTCTACAAAACTTATCAATACTAACAATATTTGAGTTTGTCCAAATGTTTGTAGACACAAGACTGTATTTCACCCCCTCCGGAGTCATTAAGATAAAAAAATTACAACAGGGATGGAAAATGCCTTAAATAAGGGAATATGGAAGTCTAGACAGGCAATAAGCCCTGTTAATGCCTAGACTTCCATATACTCTTATTTAAGGTATTCTCCATCCCTGTCGTAATTTGTTAATTATCAATACTTATTATTTAACATATTAAAGATAGCACAGACAAGTGTTTCTGAGTCCATTTATTTGAGTTTTTTTTAAAGAATAAAGGGAAGGTGAGTGATAAAAATCCATGAACGTGTTAGATTTATGAATGAAACAAAAAGGCTCAGCTTCATGCGATTTAGCGGAGTGATGTGTGTAATTTATAATGTTCCCGGGTAGTTTTTATTCAGTGCCTCATCCAAACAAATTGCCAAGAGCTTCCGTCGGGAGGTGAGAGGGTTGCAAGGGATCTAAGGGGTTAAAAAACTTTTTTTTTGTCAATGTTCTCGGATTTTTTTTTCATTTTTACAGTTTCAACTTTCCCCTTCTGGAAACACGCAAATAAAAAAATATTATTACTTTCTATCTATATACATGTTAAAGTATTTAAAGGTGTTACATATATTTGTTGTCGGTCAAGAATTTAACACCCAGTAAGAATTTTTACATGTAAGAAATATGTAATGGTTAAGAAGCTTATCTGACGTTCGGATGGTTTCAGGATTGGTTCCTTATGAGAACACCCTTATTATTGATTTATTTTTTAAACATGAAAAATTTGTGCTTAAATTTCCCCATAAAATTGGGCCCTCTTAGCCTATTTTTAGGTCCAGAAAACTACATAAAAGTACGTTATACGTTTACATAAAATCCTAAAACAGTTTTAAGTATTTTTAAAACTGTATTTTAATAAATCCTCAGTATTAATCATATAAATTAAATAACTTAACTAGGTATGTAATAAATTGAAATAAATTATTTCTACTCTTCAGTAAAGAAACAAATCAAAACATTGATGAAATGAATCTGATTTTGACATGTTTGTTTGTTGAATTTACAATCAAGTTTATAGTTATAATTGATATTTTTTTATGTTTTAACATGGTGAAAAAAATGCATTTTTATGTTAATTTAAATTATATTATGAATTACCGCTAAGTTAGTACTTCAAACATAATTTTTTAATTTTATTATTTCATTTATTTTTTCACGGTTATGCTTGTAATAATTATGATTTATTCAGAAACTGTGTAGGTATATTGAATTATTTTACCCTACGTAATAAAAACGTGTTTTTAAATTGAAATGAATAAATAAAATAATTGAGGAAAAATATTTCAAATTATTTACAGTGTAGTCTTATCAGTTATTAAAAACATTTCTTACTATTAGGAGAACGATAATTGTAAATATTTTGAATTTTAAATTATTTTACTTGTCAAACTAAAAGTATGAAAAAAAATTCATCATTTAGCCGAGTGCTTCAGATAATCAAGTGAAAAATAGAAAAATTTCATAATGTTTTCAGGCGTTTCATGTGTTTGAAAATGATACCCCTGTATTTACATTTTGTAACTAACACTTTGTGTACAAGACTTCTTTGTAAGCGAATACTCCCTTCGCTACTTTTAAGAGAAGTTCGATTTAATTTTACAATACCAGATTACGGAAGAATGAAGCCTTTAAATTCCTAAAGGCTATTTAAATTTCACGAAATAATAATGAAACTTTAAATATTTTCAGCTGTTTGTGAACATTTATTATTAAACCGTTGGAGAGAAAATAAAGAGATAAGTTTGAACCTGTTTTATCAAAGCATGTCGCAAGCAGATTTGCGATGCCATTGGCAAAATGTAATTGGATTACTTAATATAGTAAAGTGATACTTAGGTAGGAATTTACTTATAGTTTTACTAACTTTGTATTAACTCTTAAAATGCTGTGGTATTAAATTTCTGAACACGCGGTGATGTAACATCGTGTTACCTTAAGCAAGATTAAGAATATTCTGAAGTCCAGACATAAAAAAAAATAGCACAGAGACATACGGTTAAATAATTCCTTTTCCATAATTTATAAAAATTATAATACAATTTAGTTTTGTTACAACAAAATATATTAAAAATCATAAATACGCCGGTCATTTAACCGGCGTGCGCAACCGCCTACTGCCAATAACCGACTGATTGAATGAACAACTTCTTTTGTTTTTGTCTCTTTCACACAAACACCGGTCACAGAACAGTGTTTCTGCCTTCCTTGTTATAAGTTTTCTTCTCGTGTTAAACAGATTTATTGCGGTATTAGTATAACTTTCATTCGTATTATTATGATTTTTATAGTATGGATAACATTTTTCGTATCCAGCATATTTATATAAATTTTACTTTCCAAATCAGATATGAAAATGTCAATTTGAAGATTACAAAATGTACCACATTATCGTTTAAATACATAAGAGAGATATATCAAGTCTTGTAATCTATGTAGACTCGTGTTTCATCATGGCCACACAAGAGGTTAATAAGATTGTGAAAATTGATACTGAAAAAATGATTTCTGTGACAGGTTGAATTGCAAATATTTTTTATGCGCATGAATAAAATATTTCTGTGTCATCTATAAATAAGAAAATATATTTCTTATTTACCTCACCCAGTGGTGTAAAGGGCACCTCAGGATTAAAGGCAAACACGCCAACCACTACATCACGAGGCTTACTCATCTTAACTATATTTCCTTTTTCAAGATTTTTATCTGAGAGTAGCCGTCGAGTCGAAAAAAATTATTCAGTGTTCGGGTTATATTTAACACACATAACTGTTTTCTTTGCCCGCCCATACTTGCGTATGAAATGTCTCTTCCTGAATATTCGAGTTATTCTTTTCTCTCTTATTTCCCTCTTTTCTTTCTTCTTTACCCCCTCTCTTCATAGTGAAGTGTAGATATTTAGTAAATTTTTATTTCTGAAAAAATGTGAGTATTTATATATTTTTTATTTTTATTTATTTATTATGTACATACAATACTACATTTTAGTTATTTTAAGACATTTTTGACATTTTTTTTTAAAAATTTTTTACAGGACTCACCAAGCTAATGAATATGGCTTGTCGGTAAAGATTCTTTACAATTAATCATATGATAGTCCCACATGGTTTTATAATAATAATTACTACTAACTTAGATATAGGGAGCGAAAAAAAAGTACATGTAATTGATGCTTTCAAAAAAAAAAAAAATATTTAAAAGATGTAAAAAAAATAAAAAAATAATAATAATATAATTTGTTTTATTTGAAAATATTATAATATACGTACATATGACAATATCAATTTTAAAGAAACAAAACATTTTATCTAAATATTACGCGCAAAATCATAATTAATATGATAATAAAATTAAAGAAATATACAATTTCGTCTGAATACTCAAGTTATTAATACAATCATGCTATTTCACTGTATGGGTACGCAGAGAGTATGGACCACCACACACGTCCATTCAGACAAATATTTCTAGTTTCTTCCACATTCATGCATTCGGTTGTTTCTCCTTTTGACGTTACCATGCTTGAGATTTTAGTTTTAAAAATCTTATCTTTCGCTGTCCATTTGTTCTACATGACCAAACTATCTTAGTGATCCTTTCTTCGCCACTTAAGAACCACCCCCGAGTATACTCGGGCGGCTATTATGGGTGAAAATTTCCCCCCCCCCGAGATAACTCGGGCAAACTTTACCCGCACAAAAGATCACTTCCAAATATAATCGGGTGGGAAAAGGTAATGCTACGAGCAACGTAGGTTTTTGTTTATTTGTTTGCATTTATATAGCATAATAAACTAATTATGTTGAAGATGTTTTTATTAATTTCTTTTGTTTTTTGACCCACACTACGTACCATAAAATACAAACTTTAAGTCCTATGTTGGGCCCAAAATATCTTTAATGAAAGGTATATATCGTAAGTAAACTGGTTAAAAACCTTAACTCAAAAATATGAGGATTTGACTTAAGGTTATTATCTTATTTTAGGTTAAGTCGTATACCAGGTATTTTATTCAGGCTTAAAGCTTTAAATAACTTAAAATTTACTTAATATAAAATTTAAAAAAGGGAAAATTAAAAACATGTTCTTAAATAAGCACTTTACATCTAACTTTATTTAAATAAAATATAAAAGAGTTAAACTGTAATAAAACTTATATGCTTGATTTCTCAAAACACTGATTTGAGAGTTAAATCTTTTTGCCAGTATACCCACGATCACCCACGTGAAACATGGAACTGGCAGAGGAAGGATGAAAGCCGAGTGAACGCGGTTGAAATGCGATCTCTTAAACGAATGTGTGAGAAATCAATGTATGACAGGGTTACGAATGATGAAATCAGGCGAGAGTGTAAATCTGAGACAAGTATAATAGGTAAGATTAAGAAAGGGTCTCTGAGATGGTTTGGTCACGTAGAACGAATGGACGACAAAAGAATGGTAAAACAAGTATATATGGCGAAAATGAACGGCAACGTTAGACGAGAACGACCAAGGAAGACGTGGCATGATCAGATAAACCAAAGTCTTAAGTCTGGTCATGTCAAAAGCAGACAGAACCGAAGGGCATGTATGACAAGATGTATGAATGTGGAAAAGGCGAAGATTGTATGCCAGGATAGACGTGTGTGGCGGTCCATTCTCTCTGCCTACCCCTACGGGGAAATGGCGTGATGGTAGTAGTAGTAGTACCCACGATATGTTTAGTAAATAAAATTAATTCACATATATTTTTTTTTAATGATTACTTTGGGATAAATCTTCCGACTATCCGCAGATCTCTTTTCCACTAAAACAGTGAAGGATGGAGATGAATTGGCAAAGTTAAGCACGAGGTGTTATATGTTTATCGTGTTTATGAATATATTGTATACTATTATTTTATTGACCTTGTTTGTCTTTGCCACATAATTTTATGTTCTTTTTGTTTAATTTCTTGTTTATATGTTTCTTCATGTAATTGGTTTAGGCGGTATACATAATAAATAAATAAATTACTGAAGCGGTAAACTCTATCAATGATTTGTACATACACTAAACAATAACTTAGTCTTCTTTAAAAAAAATTTTTTTTGTTTATTGAAAAATATATACGAGTACATGAGAATAACATTTTTATATGTATAAACTTAAATGTATTTATGTAATATGTTATATATATATTTTTTAATAACTTTTCATACTTTGTGGAAATTTGTTTATGGTTCTGAGTTTATTCACTATATCTGTTTGTTTGCTTTTAATATGTATGTAGAAATGTTGGATTCCCAGATCAAATAGAATGTCACAGATTTGCACTATAATATATAAATATAATATAATAAGTTACATAGGGTAACTCTGATACTGATTGGGATATAAAAAAGGTATAAGAAATAGTATTCTAAATAAATATTTCATGATAAAAAGTTTTATACAATACGAATATTGTAAAATTATGTATTATATTTTTCTATTCAAATGTTTCAACATAAACACTCCAGTCTTGGTGAATAATTAAACTATATGAATAGTGAAACAAAAGGGTTTGTTTTCAGACAAAACATGAAGTCGGCTTTTCTCCGTAGATATGCTTTAAATAAATAGTACACATTTATTTGTATAAACAAAACATTTGTAAGAACCGTGACCAAGCTCTTTATTACAAAGTGGGGTCAAAGGCGAGGTGCCTTTGTGGCGCGAATTAATGTCCTTTTTGCTGTTTACAGATTAAACATAAATTTATCTAGAAACATGTCTTTTGAGATCTTTCCAACAAACAATGAAACACTTAGAATAATTAATAAAGGTGTAGAATCGGGTTGTAGTCCCATGGCTAGTGTTGCGGACTCACGGATTAAAGGTCCGAGGTTCGAACCCATTTCCATTTTCTAATAGTAAGTTCTTTACAAATGGCCACCAAAATTGAAATATTTGGTCAATTAAAAAAAAACAATATATCTTATCTCGTATTAAAAAAAAAAGATTTTCCATTTTGTTATTTTTTATTATTAATTAATAAAACATATAATACATTTAGTAGATATTATAATCCCAGTAGTTGTATAAAAAAAACTCATTTGGAATCGTACATAAAAAGAAAAGATTTTTGTGACAATAAATAATATCATACATAGTTAACACACTCCAAAGTATTTTTTTTATTTATTTATTATCAATATATTACAATCATAAATTACATTAATAGTTTTCACTATCAAAAAGATTTAAGTAAGATTTTTTTATTGGGACAGTTTTGGTTTTGCTATTCGACTTTTTTGAGTTACGCGTGTTATGGTTATAAATGTCATGAATAAATGTGTATTTTAAATTTGTAATAAACGTTTAATTTTTTAAACTTGTGAGTTCATTTCATTCTATGAATTATTAACTCTTCTTCTTTTCCACATCCGCTCCTAAGTGGAGCATGTGGACATCACCAGCCGCTTCCAGGAGACTCTATCGCTAGCCAGCGTTTTCGCGCCCTCCCAAGTCAAACCCGCGTCTCTTAGTTCTGCCGAATAAAGCCGATATATCGTCATCGACGGCCTTCCAGGTCGGTGGAAGTCCAAAGGTGTAAAGAAAAGGCTACTCAGGTTTAGGTTTTCTTCAAGCATGCGCAACACGTGACCAAGTCAAGTCCACCGCCGCATCTTCGATACGCTTGTTATAGGAGGCTGCTGCGCCTGTTCTCGGATTTCAATCTTGGTTATGAAATTGAACCACCTTATGCCTAATATTCTCCTCGAGTACTTACTTTCAAAACTCAGAAGTTTGGTGTAAAGGAGTTAAATAATCGACATTCCGTTTTGACCGAATATAGATTAGAGTTCAAGACAACACGCAGCATACCAAAACTTGCTTCACCAATTGCTAGGCGGGTTGCGAGCTCTGGCTGCATGCTTCTATCGTCAGTTGTGTGAACTCCCGAGTATTGAAAGCTGTCTACTTTCTCAATCCTCTGCACACGATTATTGAGAGGCTGATAAGGGTTAAGACATGATTTTTTGCACAGAATCTGAATCTTTTTGATTTTTTGAATTAATATTAAGATCCAGACCAGCAGATTTTCCCTGCAGTTTGTAAACAATTTACCAAAGATCACCAACAGACTTTTCAAGAAGAACAGCATCGTCATAGGGAGAAGTTCAATTTTATGCCTCGACCAGATAGTATTAATTTGCATAAGTTATTAATTAACCAGAACATTAAATGATTTTAAAGAAATATATCAAATGATTTTGATACCGGTCTCTTAGCAGTAGTTTTAACAATGTCAATGCTCCAAAATATAGAAAAACGATACATTAACTGTTTTGTTTTATAAATTCTATATTTTATCATTATTTCTTTTTTTAGGGCACTGCATTGGTAAATCAAATGTAGCATATTTTGATCGTGAATGTAATATAATCAGTCTTACACTTCAAACGCCATTCTAGAAACAATAAAAAATTGCAGTTTAAACGACCACGAAAATAAATGTTTTACTTTAACCCTGCCAGATCTCCAAATATAATAATATCATTGCCTCCATTAAAAAAAATAAAGCCCCTATTTTAAAATAAGTAAACAGTTTTAGATCCCGGATGATTCTTTTTGTAATTTGCTAACTAATCCTAAATACAGATTGACTAAGATTGATGAATGGTTAGAGATAATGTTTATTTTGTGTACCTTTTCTTTATTTAAGGGATTTCAATTTGAACTTTTCAAAAACCACCTGGGGAATAAATATATGTGCCTACATAAAATTATTTTGGTGGTAATAAGATCATTAATTATCCAACAATTCCTGCAACATCCAATTCATTTCACACCAAAAAATAATAAAGCAAGACATAAGCATAAATGACATTTTATATTTATACTAGCCAACCCGATAGACGTTGTCTTGCCTAAACGTTGGCTTGCCTGTTATTAGCTGGTTGAAAAAACGTTTTTTCGATTTTCGAATTAAAGATAAACTATATACGGGAATACGTGTTAATGAAGAAAAGCCAGACCACCTTTTGCCATGAGCCTTCTAAATTTATGTCACTTAACTTATGTTCAACGCAAATTTAGTCATTTTTTAATCGCCAGCCGGGTTTTGACGTGGGCTTGACATTAAATTAAAAACCAAAATAAATAAGAAGAATAATTTCTGATTATGTCGCGAAAGAGTGCAAAAACTGTTCGGATAGAAGGGAAAATACTTTTTATTGATAATCAGGTATCTAGATACTTGTTTCTGATTGAATTCTAAAGTTAAAAATTATTAATATTCAAATATTGAATTTAAATAGGTACCTAGGTACTTTTTTATGGTTGAATTCCAAAACATAAACTTATCCATTTTCAAATATAAAATGTCAAAATCTGCACTTCTACAAATAGGAGTGCACTTTATGTGAGAATGCAATTTTCAAAAATGTATTAAATGTCAGTTGATGTAATTTTATTATTACTGAAAATCCATTAAAGAGAAATAAATGGGTTAAAATTATAAGAAATTTAAGGAAAAAATCTAACTGGGATCAATAAAAGGTGAATGTTGTTCGTGAACACTCAAAACAAAACTTTTTCATACCCAAAAAAACAACATCCTTCCATTTTTTTTTTGTATATGAATTATCGTCGAATGTTACCCTGGTAGGTTGATGAATAAAACATTCATGCTCCTAATTTTATTTTAACAGATTATACTGAAGATTTTAAGATCCACAAATATCCGCAGTGCAAAGTTCATTATTATGCATAAAACCACACGTAAATCGGTTAAACAGTTTAGGAGGAGTTTAGTGACATCACACGTATAGAATAATTATACATTAAGAAAGGCATTAATTACATATTTGTCCAAATGTTTAAAAACAGTATCTGAATATTATCCCCTAGGGATTTATTAAGATTAACATATCACAACAGAGGTGGAGAACATTTTAGAAAAAGAAATATAGAAGGCCATGCATTTACAGGCCTCGTGATTTGTCATTGGCTGGTTAAAATTACCACTTCAACATACTTTATAACATTCACTGTTTCGCCTATATTTTAATATACATATATTCAATTCTATGGATCGTTGATTTTTAAAAGTAAAAGGGCTAAAATCTTTATTGATTTGGGTGAGATTCTTCTGAGTGAATTATTTCGCTAACTAGGCAGCGCCTGAAAATGCCTCCACAAAAATCAACAGATTGAAGAATTCAATAAATATGGATGTTAAAAATTATGTAAAGTAGTGGATTTTACACAGTTTGCATGAATCAATAGAGATGGTTCACAGATGTGTGTAATATAAATGGTGATCCGCTACGTGGTACACACGCCAGATGCATTAGCGGCCTGTATGCTAGCACCGTAGCGGAAAATCTGATGGAAAGCTGGAATATGTTTCGAGAAATGTGTATTAAATAAATATAAGTAACGCTCCTTCTTGACGCGGTATCTCACGAATGCATTAAGTCAACTTGGAGGCGTTGACGCTGTCGGGAGCATTTTGCTACGATATCCAGCAAAACTGATGCCCTTCGTTCGTAAGGAAAGATGGAAAAGTTTTAAGTTTTCTTCACACGCGTATGGTAATAACATCAAATATAGTAAAACGTCGTACACAAAAATTGCATGACTTTATTGATGAGATTACATGAATTCAAATTTAGAATTTCTTTGTTTTAAATTTTGTGTGGCTAGTAAAATAAAATACACGACTGAAATTTAAGTGATGACGTCGTAAATAAATGAAAAAATATTATTATATATTGTATTGTAAACGGTAAAGTTCAGTGTAGGTTGAAAAAAAATTATTTGGTCCCAGGTGGGCTACATTATAGAGATAGATTATCAAAAATCAATAAGTAAAATAATCTAAGATTAAAAAGAATAATGCAGATAACCAAATAAAGTACCTACAAACACTTACCATTTCACCAGTTTCGCTCAATCGGCAAGAACATGAGATTTCTCAAAAAAAAATATAAGATTATGTTGTATAAATTTAATTTTACGAACGTAATCAAAAACGTAATCTATAAAATACCTTACTGTAAAATGGAACAAATATAACTTAAAGATCTGGATTTTATGAAATAAACAACTCGTTAGTGAAATACAAAATTTTAATAAAAGAAACAGTTTTCTACAAATGTACCAAAATTAGTTAAAATAAAAATTCAGAATCCTGCCTAGCTAATATGAATGAGCGATGGACATTAAATTTATCTAAGAAATAAATATTTGTTACAATAATAATGACAAATGAAATAGATTTTTGCTTGTTTTTTTCTAGAGATGATATGAAATAATGTTGATTTTACAAAGTAAAATCCGCAGATGGGACTCGATTTAAGATGTCTTCGGTTGGTGTACTTTTACTCGGGGTTGCCCCAGTTGATGATTTCCCAGAAGATTATTTGTCGACATTTTAATTCAGTAAATGATCGTCTGCTTCCTTGCATTTGTAAATTTGTGTCTCATGATCTTGAAAAAAACTTTAAAATGCTGACATTGACTTTTCTTGGTATTTACGAATAAACTTCGTAATAATTAGTGATCCATTCGAATCATGGAGTAAATATACTACATTGTAAAATCTTTATCATCGGACAAAGTAGATAAAAGATGGAGTAAATAAAATAAAATAAGGTGAAAAAGGTAGAGAAAAAAAGTAAAAAGGTAAAGAAAAAAGGGAACGTTGGACTTGTTTTTTTACAACGTTACAGTATACACCCCTGGCAACATAAATAGCTGAATGACTAATTAAATACAAAAACTCCCGTTAGGTGTTTAGAGTAATTGAACCTAGGTTTGAGTCATTATCACTTCTAGGAACAATGAATACCTACTTACAAACCTGAAAATCTATATTTTTTCAATTTTACACCTGATTTGACAATGATTAGTCGTTTTCTTGGAATTTCTCTATTTTATTAAAGCAAAATGTCTACAAGACTTAAACTTTCGTTAGAAAAAAAAATCAGTTATTGTTGCGTTATCTAAAAAATAATTTTCTAATTGTGATATAACAAGTATAAGCGTATAAGCGCCGTCCAGCGAACCCGTCAGAACAGTTGTTCCAATACATGAAAGTGCTGGATATAGGGCAACTGTACCTAAATGAAGCACGTACACACTTTTGGTCGAACAATAAGGAGAGGTCTCAGCAAAATGTCCGTACGAAGTTTTCCCAGAGCATGAATTATGTCATACCCAAAACCCACAAGACTTTTGATCAGAGGCATCTCTCATTTATTGCACTTAGAGTAATTTATAATTTGGAAGAGCGTATGAAGCTCTCAAGAACAAAAACGATTTTCAAGAAAGTAGTTAAGGACTGGATTTTCCTTTGTGGGAGGGATTTGAGTAGAAAACTCCTTGATGATTTTCCGAATGTTTGAGTTTACTGTTTACCATATTGATGTGCCATATATATGTTTTAAAAAATATATTTTTATGTTTCTGATCCTATATTTGTGGTGATATACTCATGTGTCTGTGTCAACTAATTGCTAGTCCCATCTTAACACAGGACTTTTAGTCTCATGGAATTGGGACTTATGTCTCAAATAATGTACAATAAACTTAAGTATGGAAATAAATAAATTAAATAAGGATAACATTGGAAAATGTGTTAAAATGGAACAAAAAAATTAAATCAATATCTAAGTTCTATTTTTTACGGGTTCGGATATTTATGTTGTCGGTGGTGTATATTCTGAAATGTTTGATAAGTTGGAACGATTGGAGAATGTTTATTTTAATTTTTTTTATTAACTAAAATAACCATTACTTTATCTACTACATACACACTTAGGTAATAGATTTATCTGAATCATGTCTAGTCTTCCTAACTAGGTACAACCTGTTTTAAGGCAGACATTTTTATGCAAAAATAAACATTAACATTACTACCTCCTAGTTTATTTACTATACAATCATACAATATTAATGAATTATTTTAGAATGTATTTTGAGTAAATTTTCCGATTTTTGTCAATCTAAACCCAGTGACCATTTTTTTAACAAATTTATTAAATTAAATCCGGGTCATGGTTTAGCAATGTTTTGATAACATATTAAAAATGTTTGGGTCCAGAAAACTGAATGCCCGAATTCAGAGTTTGTGATATATTTGTACACGTTTTATCTTTAATCTTCGCAAATTCAATCACACAACCGAATATCACACGCAACTACACTAGTTCAGTATTGGGCATAGAATAAATTTTCATATTCTATCACTTCCTCACACCATTTTAAATAATTCCACTTCGCCTGTTTATCTGAGGAAGCTCTTCCAATCTCTATCACGGCATGGGCTAACTCTACGTTTTAGTAACGAGAGAACCTTTTACATCGCCATTCACCGGTCTATTTTTTTTGCCTCCTCTTTTACAGTAGTAGCTGCTCAATTATGGAATAATCTACCCACTAATGTCAGAGAGCCCCTTCTTTATTTATATTCAAATCACGAATGAAATGTCACTTCCTAAATATTTAAATTTTTCTTTTTTCCTTCCTCTTTCCTTCCCTCTCTATCCCCTCATCTCTTAATAGTATAGTGAAGATATTTAGTCAATTTTTACTTCTTAAAATTTTTTAAAAATATTTTTTTTATTTTATAAAGAAATTATTGATAAACCAACAATATGTTCATATACCACTGATTTTCCGAAATTAAACGGTTTGGGTAGGTAGGAAGAAATCGCTTTAAGGCAATATGCCTGCCCTTACCCATAAGTCTGTAAACCGTATATTTATTATTATATTTGTAAAGTTTTTAAATAAATAAATAAATTAATCAATATTAAAATTATTTTCTATTGTAGAATATCTTGACATTTACTTAATGTAATACGTCAAAACAGCGCCGTTTAAGGGCCATTCACATGTGGACAATACAATACATATGACAATATTGTCATGTTGCGGCTCCGCGAAGAGCCTCGATCGTGCAAGACAGAACGCTGGAACAAAAAAAAAATTAGTCGCAGTTCACGCATGAGGGCTGTAAAAATTAATTTACAACAGCGTTTGTTACGAGTGAATTCACTAAATACATTATTCATTTTATACCAAAACATATTGGAAGTGTTAAAAGAAGAACTAAATAATAAAAAACAAAATTTTCTGCCACTAAGTTAAAAAAAAAAAACATTCGGGAGCGACATGTTTACGTCAAGCAAATTGCTATTGTCACAAGATCCTGTCCGTTCACACGAAGACAATGCGGCCGCGCGCGGTGATCTGATAATCATTGTCCCGCGGAGATAGCCTGCCCGTCTATCTCAGTGGTGATGTCTCGGGACAATTTTTTGCCCTACAAATTACTGTTTACTCGCGGATAAAGTCCGAATCCTGGGACAAAACAATATTGTTTTATCTACGTGCAAACGACCTTTTACAGAGGGGTTTTTTTTAGCACAGTCTTAATTACTGTTGATCGATATACACAAAAATAACTCTTAACTAATCTCATCTTACATTTTTTATTTCAAAATATATTAATATTTCAACGCTTAACCTAGTTAATAGTTTGTTGTATAAACCAAAACTATTAATTAAATATGGTTAGTAAAGTAAAATAAAGTATTTCACCAACTATGAAACAAGCAGACTTCAAAAAATTCATATATTATAAATTAATATATGTTTTCATTTATACATGTATTTTACAAATTCCAGCAAAAAATACGCAAACCAACTGACAGAAATCAAAACACAATCCTAGAGCTTTATTTTAAAACTGCGATAAGAAATGATATAATTATAACTTTTCTTGTTTCCTATTTTTAGCGTAAAGCTTAGAAATAATCCTTTAATCAATCATGATTATTGAATAAATTGAAGTAATTGTGATAAATCCCTTTTTAACGGCAAAAAAATTGTGAAGCTTCAATGTACCTCGTACAACTCATCAAATATTCATAAGATACTTTTGATTTAAATAAAAGCTAAGTAAAAATCGTAAAACATTTATTATTATAGAATAAATATAGATATTAAATGACGAAATTTTTATGATAAAGATGTGAGAAATACAAAAAATGAACTAAACTTTTGTTTTAAATTACGAATATTTTTGTACAGCACGAAGATCGGTTAAAAAATCACATCCGACAAAGTCTTAAGCTAAGCATTGTATAAAAAGGGTATATCGGGGCAAAATAAATCACACTAATATATTTATTTTCTTAAAATTTCTTTGTTTTATCTTACTATAATGGTCACATACTATGGGATTAATAATATAAATAAAAAACAGTTTTTTTTTTGTATTTATAATAATTTCTTTAGATGGAATATAGGTACAAAATCCGCGTGATTCCACAATTATATATTTTATTTTATTTGGAAGTTAAACAAGAATACATAAAACATTTTCAATTTGCAAGCAAGTATTGATATAATTCTTCATATATTATAATATCCTCAATTATAGAACTCCATCATCTTTCATAAATTAAATAAAATAATTATTTGGCCTAAATTAAGTATATAAGAGTAAAAGTAAGGATTGAGTTGACGATAAGATTTGTTTTTTTTTTTTAATAAAAGAGAAAATAAGAAGATATAAGAGTAACAAAAGAAACAAAAAAATGATTAACATTAACAAAACTAAGCATTAAACATTCGATTTCAGAAACATAAGCAAAAATTGCACGATTATTTGTTTCACCGACAAGCAATAACACATTAACATAAGCTTTTTAAACATTCGAATGCACCGCACATGTAATTTGTCACTATAATTTATGAATATATCCATAAACACGAAAAATAAAATGTAATAAACAAATAGAAACACGCAAATATTTTACTAAATGTTATTAAATATTTGTATACAACCACTTACCGACTGTTCTATGTCTACCGGTTTTTACCAGTTTCTACTAATATACAAATGTTACAAAAATAATTGTCTTTTAGTGTTCCAGTATCTAGCGGAATAAATAATTATGAAGATTTGAAATAAAAAATAAAAAAAAAAACTTTTATTTTAAATAAATAATTACGATTTACTTTACTGTCATTTTTTATGAATGACTAGAATATTTTTTTTTCTACACGTTGGGTAAAGAGATCAACCTTACGTTTAAGATGCCGGTTCAGTAACTTTTGAATATTGCAACATTAAATTACCCTTAAAACCAATAATTCAAGCTACCTACGTTTAGTTGAGAATTGTAAGAAAATGTTTATGATTGAAATCAATTACACAGAACTGTATTCTTCATCTGAACGAATAAATATTTTTCTACATTTATATTTTGTACCTTTAAAACAAAAATATTTATACGTCAATAGTGATGTAATTCCCTTTGAAGAAGGAACCGATCCACCCACAGTACCCTCTGGGGTAGCTCCACCCGTTCCTTTCTGATGATTATTTAATTTGTTCCCGGGCTTTTTTCAGGAAGACTGGTATTCCCTCGGGGTTTAAAGTTTATAGCAGCCTCTCAGCGCCGCCACTGCGCACCGGTAGCGCTGTCTGTCCCGACTGGAAGTAGCCTTACGCCACGCAAAGTGAAAACTCTGACTATACTTTTACTTAGAGGAAAAGAAATACACGCTTAAGCATTTACTGTAGCTTCTCGTGCTGTACAAAAAACACTTTAATAAACATTAATTTGCAAAAAAAATATTTTGGAATTACTAGTTACCTTAGACTTTTATAATACATTGGACTGCATTTAACGAAGTTGTATTTTGGTATTTTATTATTGGTTACGCCACATTTACTCTATGTGTACACACACATATACATTTACTAGGACGAGGCGTTCAAATTTATTTGCTTCTTACGGGGCCCTAGTTAAGATGTTGCATTGCCTACCGTGGGTACCGTCTTGACCGTTACACTATAGAGGCTGATTTGTTTTGTGCAAATATTTGAAAAGTGATTTATTATTATCTATACAGTTAATATCGGGTTGTGGTCTCGTGGCTAGTGTCTCGGACTCGTGGCTCAAAGGCCCTTGGTTCAAATCCCGCTCTACCCCAAATTGATTCCTATTTTCTAATAGTAAATTATTTACAACTCGTTGAAAATGACCCTTAAATTAAAATATTTCGGTAAATCATAAGAACGCAAATATTTTATTTTTTTAATAAAAAAATGTGCCGTTTTGTATGTACGAGAAAAATATGTTTATACTAACGTTTAGTTTTATAAACTGTTCGATTCAACAGAATGGGATCACATTTCATGTGTAATTAGCAAATGAATGTGTAAGTAGCAAATATATTACTTAAAAATTGAATTATTTTCCATCTGTTAGATTGTCAATGAAAACAAAATGAACACTTCGTTAGTGTTGCCAGGGTAGTAATTTTTTTTACCCTACTTTGCTCATCTAATGAGAGAAGTAATGAAAATTGGACCTCAGATTGTACAACTCTGTGGTGGACATTTGACCGACATTATCTTGAAAACATCAAACATTATTTAACATAATATCAGTTTTATGTAAAATAAAATTTGTTTTATATTTTAAGTTCAACGTTCATTAATTCAATTAATCTTATTAAATGACCCTTTACTTATCAACTCTGTTGGGTCAATCAATATTTCCATGTGCACAATAAAATTTTAAAGAAATTAACATATTGCTTTTTTTTTTACCTTACATTTGTGTTATGATTATATTTTTCCCATAGTGCAACATTACGCGGCGACGTCACGAATGCGCGCGGCAAAAGTAAAGCATAGTAGGGAGATTTTTGGATATAGTCCGATGTATTCACATATGATTCTATGCTCCTTCTGGACTATTTTTAATTCTATGGGTTTATGTGATAGTTTTTCTTGTATTTGTAACTAAAGTATACCTATTGTAAAATGCAAGGATACAATTATAAAATCATTAAAAAACTGAAAAAAAAGAACTACCTAATTATACCAATTTTATAAGTTGATCTTGTTGGCTTATATTGCAGTCCAAACTATTAATATATTTTTAAAATAAGTAAATGAATGCCATCTAATGAACTATTTACTTGATTTAATTATTGTATAATATGATGCACTACGAAAAAAATAACACAAAAAAACAAACGTAAAAATAACAAAAAAATAATAATACAATGTTTTACTTATGTATTCTACAAAGATATATTTAGGCAAGTCAATTTAATTTCTATAAAAAAAAAAAAAAACAGATTCTGAAAAAATCATTATTTCATATTATTACATCACGACAAAATAAAGTTTTTGAATGAATTAAAGTGTTTTTTTTTTAATTGCACTATATTCCATATCCATAGATGTAATTATAATCCTTGTTGAATTACAGTTCACAAACATTGAAAACAATATGTACTTAATGACGTATCAATTGAAATTGTATCCACTTTATTACGTAAAAGTCAACGAGCTTTTTGGTAAAATTAATAGGCAAAAGATAATGCAAATTGAACAATTGGATTACATTGATAACATTTTCAACCTCAAGATTTTTTGTATATTGTGAGTATGAATTAAGAATGATTATATAATGATCAAATACTCTCATAATTGTTTCAACAAACTGTTTGGAATTAGGGTGGTTAACGTAAAAAAATATTTTGTTATTGCCTTCGTTAATTACCGCATTTTGACTAATCGTAAAACAGTGGGCCGTTTTAACATCAAAACAATGACTTTATATTCAGGCACGGAATTCCCAAAACAGACGTTTTATGTTTGACGAGTAAAATGAGGTACTTTGCATTATATATATTTTTTTAATCAATAAAAATATGAAATAATTTACTTAACCACGAAATTCGGGGTACTGCGTTATATCATTATCTTCATTTACTATGTATGATGATTTAAAAGACTAATCTTCCATAGGGTAGCATATTCATATATACAATATTTTTACTTGTTTTGGAAACTGCGTTGAAATAAGGCTTCATAATATTTTATTCTGTGTTTGGCAAATAAGGAATACAGTTCTGAGTGTGAATAAGAACTACAACCCTGGACGAACGTTTTAACTCTTCGGCTACTCTCAGGGCAAAATTCTGAAAAAAGAAATCGAGTGGAAATACGCCTAGGATTCTGGTTTTTACAAATCAATACTTCGTCCCCTTGCTCACGGAAAAATTCAGTAGAATGATAATTTTTATCTCAAAATTTAAATTAAACACTAATCTAATAGTAATATGTTATCATTATCAGTAGCGCTACAGCCCGCTGTGAGCCCTGGCTTCCTCCAGAATCTATCTTCATTCCTCCCTGCTCCCTGCGGCTTTTTTCCAGTTTTTCAGGCCAATTGCTCTAATGTCACTTTCCACATTATCCAGCTAATAATATGTATCAATAGTAAAATCATTGTATTTAAGATATTTAAATTAAATTTACAGTCTCGAAATATGTCACGTTTTCAATAATTCGATTATTTTGTAATTTTTCCGACTGCAAAATAATGAAAGTAAAAATATCTTTGTCAGCGATAACGCGTAAAAACACGAAAGGGAATATTATCCTCGTTGGTGAGTGTACCTACGTTAGTCGGGCAGAGGCGAAATTAGTTTGCTAGCGTGATAACAAAAATGTCGTCCAGTATTTTTTGCCAAACGTTTATGTAATATCTACGTTATGGGTTATTTTACTGTCGTTTTGCCCATAAAATATGTTCACCGGAATAAAAAATATTCTTTATGATGTCAATATAAACGAGAATTTAAAACTCCTATGAAAATTACTGACCCGTAAAGGGGTAATGGTTTTTGCATATTAAAAGGCAGAATCAATTATTATAATGATAAAATTTTACTAACGGCAGTTTTATTTCCAGGGATACAGTTTTAATACAATGTTTTTCGATTTCTTATACCTTATATTTATTGGTACTTAATTCAATATTTTATTTCAATAAAGTCAATTTCGTAGATGACATACATACATACATCTTGGTTTACATTTTTTTAGTATTAGCAGACAACCAAACTTGCACCAAATTCACAAGTATAAAACGTATTTACATAAATATTAGTAAAGCATATTAGAGTTTATTGCATGCACACTTACTACAGGATATAATATTTCCTATAATACACAATAAGTATGTTTTTTTCTATACATAAGGCTAAGTATGCGAAAATTAAAAAAAAAAAAAAACAACTGGCGGTAACGTTGCATGAAAATCGTAAGCTTTCAATATGAATTATTATCATGCAAATGATTTTATGTTTAAATGTATTTGCCTGGCTTAAAACGGAGTATGTACCCTTGTAAGCTGGAAAAAGTTTTCAACCAAAAATTGGGAAAACGAAAAAAAGTATTAACAAACAAACGCGGTGTTTTCACGAACATAATATTAAAGGAAATATAAGATGAATTTAGTTTTTTTGCATATGATTAATTTTCAAGCCGTATTCTTGCTTACTTGAACGTTGAATAATTGACATTGATTTGTTTTTTATTTTAAAAAAATAACCAGAATATATTCTGAATACGTCACCATTATTCTCTTTTCGTACCAAGAGGTGCATAGGTCACTGGATTGGTACACAACCGCAGTTTATATTTATCACTTTTGTTGCATAAAGTACAATTCAGGTGCTAATCAGGGGACTTTGAAAATCTTTTATTGGAAAAATGCCTCTTATATTAAATATTTCATCTCGGAAATCGAACCAGAGACCTCTTGCATGGTAGGCAAACGCGCTGACTATCAGACGACGAGGCGGAAAAAAGTACATTATGAAAATATTTCAAATTAAAGAAATAATCACACATCACCCAACGTTTTTACTCAACCGTAACTCTTTGGATATCTAAATCATTTATGTTACTGAAAAAAAGTTCACAAAAAAAGCCTCCTTTTACTCTTATTACCGAGCATTTTACCATTCAATCTTACTATTCAAATTCAATTGCTATTTTTTTTCGAATTATGTTTGTCATATATGTTTGTGATGTACATAAACGTATTGAATAAACAAATTGAAATTGAAATTTAATCTTCGAATAAAATTACAAACGTGCATACTTTAACTAACGAGTAAGTATAGGATGATGAGAGTATTCGTGAAATAGTTTTTTACTAAATTCCAAAAAATCTGCACATCTGATGATTTTGTGCAGTCATTTGTAGTAGCCAGTAGTCATCCATACATGGCATCACAATACATGGAATCGCAATGCATGGAAGCTATCAAATATTTCGGCTGGAATAGTGTTCTGTAAATTTTATGCAAATTTTAGTGAATACATGCTGCTCTAGTAATTTGTGGATTCACTTTGCATACGCGAATTCATGTTCCATTTATATTTCTGTGTTTCAGATTTTACATATTAAAATACTGGAAACAAAAAGATCAATACATGTATGGTTTCGTATCGATAGTTTTTTGTTTGAGTGAGAGAAAAAGAAGGCTTAATATTCAATAGTAAATCAGTATATATTGTGGTCTTGTCGCTACTGATTTTTGGATTAAATATTCGTGGTGTTAACGTTCTACCGCTTTTATTATTTTTTCCTTTACATAAATTTACGCATATCTTTTTTCTTCCTTTATCTCTTCTCTTTTTCTATCTTTTGCTTGTTACACATTATTTGTCCTTTTTTCGTATTGTGCTTTATTTGTTTCTATCGCATACGTTTTAAAAACTTACATAAAAAAACGTTTTATTTTATTAATTGGTTGAATAAGCAAACTTTTTGCCATTAAATGCATCAAAGTTAATAAATAATGTTGAAAAAATAAGATAAAATGGCATGGAAAATTTAAAAAAAAATACTTGATAATATTTTAGGTATATCCACATCTTTGTTGACTAGTCCTGAAATTTTATCTAGTTTCGATTGTATCTAAAGAAATTAATATGTCAACTGAGACAAAAACAAAACTGACAGATATCTTAACCAAGATAAAGGAATTATAAGGTAATGCAGAAATCTAGGCTGTAACGGTATATAATAATATATAATTTGCACTTGCACCATACTTATGGTCAATCGTATAAATACAGAACATTGCTATCAAACTTTACCGGAAAGTCAACAGATGTCATCGATGCGGAATTTTGAAGTTATGTGAAAGCTCACTTACTTTGATTAAATATAAATAGTATACAACTTCTCCAAATTGTAAATATATGGAAACCCTAAACATTTAAACAAATCATTTGAATAAAATACGATTAAAAAAAAGTAAACTTACGAACCGACCATTAGGTTTATTGTTTATTTATAAGGATGTACAGAGAGTATAGATTGCATACTCGTTTTATACGTATAAACCGCTTTCTCCAGATTCGGCAATTAAAACATATAAACCGTATTTTTGTTGCCCATTTACTTTACTTAATTTTACATGATTAATATGAATTATTTTAGATTTGCATTCTAGAGATTTGTTCATTATCTTGACAATTCATCTAAAGCTCACATCTGGGAATTGTTCTGATTTCTTTCATCACAATTTTGAAAATTAATATTAAGTTTAACGACAGTCAAAAAATTGATTTGATTTTGGTATTTATCCAGATTTAAACTTTAATATATTTTCATCAGTAAATGTAGTACTTTTAGAAAATAAATTCCCTCAAAGGTGAGAATAAAGTAAGCATGACCACTTTATGTTAGTAATATAAACCTTTCTTCTTATGATATTTTATTTTAAGCCGTATTGAATTTATTACGAATACAACTTCTTATTTAATGTTTTCCAAAATTCGAAATACCCGTAACATTTTTGACCATCAAATATATTGTGAAGATTATTAGAAGTATTAGAAACAACTTTGGCAAAAGAATACGAAAATATATGTAAAATCCATTTTTTCATGAAAGACTTTGTGAAATTCGTCTATTTTTCGGGGTATTATTAAGAGTGTTTCAAATTCACGCGTATTGAAGGTACAATTTTTATCACCTTTTCCAAATGTTAGTTTTTCTACCCCGTTTATAGAAAGGAAATTGATAATTCACCCCTCTGTAACATAATACATTATCTGTAAAAAAAAATAACAGTAATTGTTTTTTTGCACCTTTTTGTTTGGCTACTTCAATATTTCCTAAATTGAGACATTATAAAAATATATAAGCAAATATAAGTAAAGGCCTAGGCTAGAAAATGGCGTCGGTTGGTTGGGAGTAGGTTAAATGCTGTGGAAATTCTTTCATTAGGGATATTGTGCGAAAAGTCGTTAGCTGGTGGTTTGGGGAATGGGGGTATTAAGAAAGAATGCAAGATCGTAAGAATCCTTATGGTGCTCAGAATTATATTGAAGGATAGATTCTTCGTTTTTAATATCATGGAAAGCTATGAAGGATTTGAAAAAAAATATTTAAAAAAAAAAAAAGTATTATATGACTCGTGATTTACTTTTTTATACTTCACAATTTTGTCAAAATTCTGAACGTATCTTAATGTTAATGACTTAGATAAAATAATCAATAAAACTTCTTGGTTAACTTTCACTTTTATTTAATTTTGACAAACGAGCGCTTTTGCCTAAGAAAACATCTTTTGAACAGGTTAATTGTTTTTTCCATTTTGAACGTTTATAATATTTGTTACACGGTTTGGGCAATATTAGAAGATCACAAAAGTATTTTATTATGGAACAGACACCATAAATATAATTACAACTGGTTTGCAAAAACTGTTCATTTTTCGGAAAGTTTTAGACCGAAATTGTGACTCGAGTCTTAGTAATTTTTATAATATTCTTGGTTTTTTAAAAAGTAAGGAAAAAAATACAATAAAAATACATTTTTTTAGCAGATTAAGTAAGCATACCTTGATTTTATGATGGAGTATAAGTTTAAATATTTTTAAGGAACATACGTATATATTATAATTTTGTTTTCGAACTGAAGGAATTGCTATTTTGATAATAATTTGTTTATTATATTATTTTTCTTATAAATAATTAAAATAACAATTATGATATTTGAAGCTTGAATTAACTTATATTAAAATATCTAGAGATAAAACACTTGTGACATTATAATAAAATATAACAACATTTAATTAAATAAAAGTTTTAAGTAAAGGTAAAAGTATCTCAATGTAACAACACTTTCTATGCTGATCTGTAATAATGCTCTTTTATTTGTCTCTACAAGATTAATGTGCCATTTGCAATTGTTTTCGGTGACATGGGTGTAATAAATTTGAAATACATTTCGTTGTTATTTAAGTTCTCACTAACTTTACTTTTTATATGTTTTAATATACATTTTTAATTATATCAAATAAACATAAAACAGTTGCCAAAAAATATTAATATTTTATACATACCTAGTTTAATGCTTTTGTAAAGGTTAAATAATCCAAAATGTTTTCCCAATTACCTGAAACAAACAAAAAATACATGTTTAATTATTTGTACATACAATATTTATTTTATTTGAACAAACAAATACTTAAATAGGTGCGAAGGTTTTCACGGTCACTGTTATCAATATTATGTATCTTTTTTGGGTGATACCGTGTATGTTGGATTTGATCCGACGTTTCGGCTACCATTGCAGGAGCCATCTTCAGGGAAAACTGTGTGTTTTATAAAGAAATGTATGTGTTTATGTACTAGTAATTTGTACCGTGTCATAGTCAGCAGTAGGCACATTTCTAGTTTTGTAGGAAAGAATAAATACTTGCATAAGCGTCCCGATACATGAAATATATTTATATTATAATTGAGAATCTTTTTTTTTTAAACACAAAATTCACCCAGCATGACGGTTTGGGATTCTAACAAAAAAGTGCCAGTATTGAGATGCATCGATTACGAAAATTAAATCACCAAAACACGCTTGCCATGGCTGGCTGTTTTCTGTATAACTACGTTTAATTAATGATTATACTCAAATAAACATATCCCCTTACAATTATTAAACATTCGAAATTCCTCATTTCTTTGATTCTTTTAGTTGTTGGTTTTGTGAAGCAAAAAATCTGAATATTTTATTGATATGGGTGATATTCTAACTAACTGAAAAACAATCGAAATTTTAATAACAAATTAACAATTTGAAATGCAAAAATTTAAAATATTAACGTTAATATATATGTGATTTGTATATGTTATTAATAGTTCAAGATTAATTTGTTTTTTTTTTTTCAATGAATAATTGCTGGGACTGAAAGCATTAATTTCATGCATTAAACCATGCGTGTTCTTTATAATTGCGTACCGCTAAAGTGGTGCACTGTAATGAACTGTTGACGGTCAAATATACATTTTTAATTAAAATAATCAAAATGGATGAAGCCGTACTTATCAAATATGATGATGTTTCATGCATACTTTATAACAATGGGTTCCAGTTTAATAATAGTACAATTAATTCTCGTATAGTAGTTATTTTGAATTAAAACACAGGGCCCTTTAAGTGAAAATGCATACAATTAAATTGAATGTGACTACTATACTACGGTAATGATGATTTTATCATCAGGTTATTTGATGTATATTACTTTAACATATTACAAAAGAGATGAAGAACATTCAAAAGAAGGTAATATAGAAGTCTAGGCATCTACAGAACTTATGACCTGTCATTGGCTGGTTTAGGTGGGAGTAACTAGGTAACTCCCCAGAGGGTTGAATCCAGGTCTTGTCTACTAAAATTTGGACAAACTCAAAATATTGTTAGTAAATCCACCTGGTCCATGAAAAAGTATAGAAATTGAAAAAATAACATTTTCAAGCGTTGCCTAGTATGTAGGTGAAATAATTTAATTAGATGAATCTCACCTGCAAGGTTTCAGCTCTTTAACTTCACAAATATCAACAGATGAAAGAATTGAAGGAATATAGATGGTCATATATGGGCAGAATGTTCAATGTTACACAGTGTGTAAAGTGGCCACTTAAACCAGCTTATAACAGGTCAAAAGCCCTGTAGATGCCTTGAATTCTACATTACTTTCTCTAAAATGTTCTTCATCTCTGTTGTAAAATGTTAATGTTAACAACTCCCCAGGGAGTTAAATCCCGTCCTTGTCTACAAAAATTTGGACAAACTCAAAATATTGTTGATGTATATTACAATTGAATATCATAACAGAAAAAATTTATACATCATCCTATAAAAAAATTCAAAAATACCATTACCAATGAGGATATTTACTATTTTTTTTGTAGGTACGTCAAACTTTCCTTCTGTTATGCATAGACTTATTAAATCGTTACTTTCTCAGATGTGACAGTGTTGTCACAATTTTCTCCATGGGTTCTAAGAAAAAAAGCGCGATAATAGCGTTACCTTTCATTCGATACCGCAAGTATTCAATTATGTTTTCGATACCTATCTGGTGATTATATGATTTATAGACAAGGAAGCACGCGCGATTGATTTAGTATTTAAATTTTTGTTCGCATAGTTTTTTTTCCAAGAAAAAAAATTAGTATCATCTTTCGACTAATTGCATAATTAGGTTTATTCAAAATGTATTGAAATAAACCGTTAACATTTAAAATATTTTGAATACTGCAGCTTTTTAACTAGAATGAATAATTTCTATTACAGAGGCTTGTTAGCCGGTAAAAAGAAAAGGATACGAAAGAATTTTATAAATAATACACCACGAAACCCATAGCAATAGAGAAAACATCTTCGTTCGATTTTTCCTTAAACTTACGGGAACCGAACCCGCGACGCCAGTTTTACAGTTGACCGTCTAACCAACTGCGTCACGGCACCTGCCTGCCAATACAATATATAATAATATTACATAACATGTACATATTTTTTCTAAAAAAAATATCTGCGCTCCTATGATTTATCCAAATATTAAATTTTGAGGGCCATTTTCATCAAGTTATAACTTATTCACTATTAGAAAATGGGAATCAATTTGAGGTAGAGTGGAATTCAAAACACGGACCTTTGACCCGTGAGTCCGAGACACTAGCCACAGGACCACAACCTGATTCATTATACATGTACATATTTTATTACTATTAAACAATATTGTTTATTTAATTTTAATAGTTTCATTGCATAGCATTATGCATGATTAAAAGAAGATATTATTTAGAAATAAGTTGTTTTTATTTAATCATACAGTAAAAAAAAATTAAATTAGTATTTTAAATAAGAATTGAATAATGGCTTATTTTGTTATACATATACCAATTTACATTATCGAGTTATGATTTAACTACGTTAAACCAAATTCCCATATGTCATGATATTAGTTAATATGTTAAAATTACACAGAAATACAGTACATTATTGACACCCAAAAATACTGCGATTAACGAAAATATTGATTAATTTTCTCTTTAAGGAGTAAAAATATGTAACCAATTATAATATGGCACAGTGAAATAAAATAGAATAATGATCAAAATGATTATGATTAATAAATCATGATATTTCATGCCGATAAAATGAAGTTGCTCACTTGTATCAATATCAATAGAAGGCAATTAATTGGTAAAATAAATTTTATATGAATTTCAAACAATGGATTGTCAACGCGATTGTCAACCCTATTAAACAATTGTACTGAACATTTTATGAGAATAATTTATACGTAATAATCTTACACATTATGAAATTAATTTGAAGCTAAAATATTTCACTGTAATGATTTGATAAGGTTATTATAACACACGTAAATTTTATCAATAAATGGTTAAAATTCAGGTTATTTCAAAGTTAACATACAAAACAAAAACTTTTTCGATTTTATATACTTAATAATTTATCTTCGTATTTATTTTTTAACCTTGAAAAAGCAACTGCTGTGTTCTGAAACCAATTGGTAAAAAAAAAAATATTTCACACATTACAACAGAGATGAAGAACGTTTGAGAGAAGGTAACATAGAAGTCCAAGCGTCTACAGGACTTATAACCTGTCATTGGCTGGATTTATTTTTATTTATTTATTCTTTCCATATTTATTACAGCAATTTTAAAAGGAATTATTTATACAACAAATTAATTAAGTAGTAAAAGTAAACATGTATATTCTTTATTTTTGCTGTTAGTTCATCTAAACTGCCCTACTAGGGATAGCTTTCCCGTTTTAAAGCAGTAAATTATGTATTTTATAACAATATTAAAAAGTAATAACAGTTTTATCATTATGTGTGCTTTTTTGACTAAGCGGCCACTTTACACACTGTGTAAAATTCACCATTCTGCACTGATTTAAACATCTATATTCCTTTAATTCTTTCGTCCGTTGATGTTTGTGAAGTTGCTGAAACCTTTGTTTATGCGGGTGAGATTAATTTAAGTTATTTACATAAAACAATTATTTCGGTTAGTTTATTTTATTTAAACATTATTTACCTTTTCTTCTAATATTTTTAGTGTGTCTTTTTTTGGTCTTAATTTTTTTTCAGCAATCACCAACTTTATATAAAAATATATGAACATTATATGGATTAAGATAGTTAAATAACTATGTCCATTATATTTATTGAAAGATACTTGACTTACTTCTTAATTTGCTCTTTTACAAGCATCTTTAGATCGGGAATATTATTTTTATTTCACCACAATAGGTCAAAAAGCCCAATATTAGTGGTTAAATACAGCACAAAGAAATCTGTAAAAATTTATTGAGATTTCACCAGTGGTCAAATTATGAATTCTCTGTGCGTAAGGCAAATATCTTAGACATTACACCACGGCACTGGGGCGCCAAAAAAAATAGTGTTTTTTTATGAGGCACAGGTCCCCGATTACAATAGGAAGTAAACAGAGTTATTTTAATTGTCTATAAAATAAAATCGAGTTTTTAACGAAAATGTGAATATTTGCATAAAAATTTACCGCGCCTTTTTCGTTTACATGTAATTAGACATGTTTTAAACTGAAAATCCTAAATATATAAACATTTTGCTACAGGCACAGGTTTCCAATTACAATATAAAGTAAACAAAGTTATCTTCAATTGTCTATAAAGTAAAATCGAGTTTTTAACGAAAATGCGAATATTTGCCTAAAAATTTACAGCGCTTTTGTCGTTAACATGTAATTAGACATGTTTTAAATGAAAAAAATTACTACCGAAAATTTGATTTTACTCTATATATAACTTTGTTAACTTTCTATTTTTATAAAGGGTCTAGTGCCAGTATTGCTCAATTGAAACTTTATATCAACAAAGTGTGTGAGTGTATGTGATTTATATAAATAAATATTTAAAAATGTGTTTTCGAAGAAAATTTACGGTAATTTGGTAGGTACTTGAAAATAACTTTACCGCTAATTTACAATATTCATACTAACGGCTCCTCCATTTTAGTTTCATAGACTGTTCGATTAATCTGAGGTACGAGTGAAAATTGTCTTTGAAATTTCATTCATATTCAAGATGAAGATGTTCCTTTTGCCGGTATCAGAATTAATATGCAGAATACACGACTTTGTCAGGTTCGGAGTAGCGTAGGGCGATTTCTGTAATCTTGTAAAAACAAATTCCATTAATGTGTCGTTAGAATTTTTTGGTAGCGTAAAATTAAACAAATATTGAAATAAAGCATTCGCAAAAATATGTGAGTTTAGAAAATAATAAGCGCTAAAAATGAAAACAGTTATTTTTAGTAATAAAAGAATTACTTAGTTTTAAATAACGAAGGTGAAACAAACCAGGAACTCTGTATTTAGTGATGCGTGTTTTTTCTGTAAAATATAATTCACTTCTTTTATGGACACCAAATTTTTTTTTTTTTATAACTAATTGGATAATTATATTTTTCTTATATTTGATTAGTGTACCTAAAACTTAAAAAAATGTATTAAGCCATTTTCTAATAGTGATGTATTTTCAACTCATCGAAAATGGCCGCAGCAATAGAAATATTCGGATTAATGATGTGACGGACAAAACATCTTTTTTAAATCGTGTATTTGCCAAACTAATAATCAAATACTGCAGTAAATATAAAACTAAATCACCAAAACGAATTTCGTTTTCTGGTTTTATTCCCCGAGATTTATTTATAGCATCGGCATCTTTCTCCTTTCAAAAGAAAAATTAGCTGCCGCGATATATTTTTTTCCCCATCACAATTGGCAAAAAGATACAATTACAGCACAGAACATTTTTGACACAGATTTGAGAATACTTTTAATGTTTATATTCTCACCAAGAACCTTACCTGGAACCTTCCGAGCGTGATTCAAGAGCTATTGCACCACGGAGGTCGTAATGATAATTTGATTTAACAGTTTCATTTGTGGTGTAGGTTTTTTGTGTCAATAATAAGTTTGGATTATTGTTATAGCAAATTTAAAAAGAATGAATTTTTTCTAGGAAGTTAAACTAGATCCACCCCTGCAATATCTATTTACTATGCATGAAGGGTAGTGTTTTTATCGCATCCCCGCCCGTGGCTATAAAGCCGGCTGGAACACATCAAACATTCCAATACAGATTTTGCACTGAGCCGATAATGTGTAAACATTTTTCATCAGCCGGGAACGAAGTTTTCTCCGCGAAGCGTGACTCTATGAAAAATCCAGTTCGGATACATTAGATTCTACTGATTAAGTTCTACATCAATCTATAGATTCAGATACTGCTTTTCAGTTTGGTGATTTTTTTAACGTAATCAAAGAAATGCAACGGGGTTTTGAAATCCTGTGAAAAAACAGGGTTTAAAAAATATCGACATTTTCAATTTTATTCAAGACATCTGGAAGAAAACGAAATGTAACAGTTCGGTAATTTTCATATTTGGTGAAAACTCTGAAATAAACATTTTAAAAACGCTTTAAAGTAATAATAATTTAAACATTTATTTATGTGATGCAAATGCATTCATAATTGATTATAATGACTTATGTTTAAATTTTACACATGTAAATATTTAGAATATATTTTATTTGAAGAGGACTTTGTCTTTTATGATTCCTTTTATTCAACTGCAGTGGTTTTATATGTTTTTTAAATAATAAATTACGCAAACAGTAATATGAGTAGCACTCGAGTTGTTCAGTTTAAATCTGTTCAATGGACAAATGTACTGTAATTGGGTACTTGAAAAGCACTTTATTGCTAATTGACAGTTTTAATTTATTATTAATTATCTACTCATATAAAGTGACAAAAATTTTGTTCCCAACGAGCAGTTTTTGCTTTAATTGCAATTTATTAAATTTTTTAATCATTCCTCAGAATGTCACCTCAGTGACTAGTTTTTTTTCTCAAAGGCCAATTTCAAATATGAAGAAATAAGTAAATTTTGAAGTCGAACAAAATTCCGACGTAGCTGTCAGTTTTGAAAACAAAGGACTAGATACACAAATGATATGGCTAGATTTTGCCCTATCAACATATAAGAGTATCTAGATGTAAAAAAATAAGACAATTTTTGGCTTGAAATGGGATTTATTGGAGTTTATAACCGCTTTGAAATGGCCACTTTTGAACAAAGAAGCCCATTTAAAATATAAATGAGAATCATTTTTAATTTTAATTAAGTAAGGAACGCGGACAAATTTTTCGGGTTCATTCATTGGTTGGATTCGATCATATGCTAAGGTGACAAGTCTGTAGAACAAACCAAGGTCTATAAATATAGTATAGCAGTTGAGTGCATCGTCTCAATATGTACCGATAAGGATAGTCTTTTTCATCGCGGGCCAGATCTTGTCTTGAGTTTACAAAACAATAAAATTAGACAGTGGTGTATTATAGCCACAGAGTGTGATCACTGCTGATCAAGGAACAGCACTTAATTTGTGAGTGATGATGGGTTGTCCCGTGGCTAGTGTCTCGGGCTAACGGATCAAAGGTAAGTGGTTCGAATCCCACTCTACCCCAACTTAATTCCCATTTTCTACAAGTGAATTATTTACAACAAGTTGAAAACGGCCTTTAAAATGGAATATTTGGACAAATCATAAGAACGCAAATATTTATTTTTGTGAATAAAAAAAATGTACCGTTTTGTATGTACGGGAAAAATATTTTTATGCTAACGTCCAGTTTTATGGACTGTTTGATTCAATTCAAGGTACGACAGGAAAGTTGTATTTGAAATTTCATTAACGAATATATTCAAGCTAAACACTATAAGATACTCTCATAAAAACAGATTCTTAATTATATATTAGATGTTAACTTGGTTCATTATTTTATTTATTCAATTGTTAAAAACATAATACATACTGGTGGTTTACCTTAAGCCGGCGAGTTCAGAAAACTCACACTAACGCATTTAAAATCTACAGGATGTTGATTTTAAAAACATCGCATGGATTAGAGGGTTATGCAGATAAAAAAAATACAATGGGGTAAGAAAATATAATATTGTTATCCAAAATACTTTGTTTTATTATTTGCATTTTACTAATTATAGTCCTTCAAAGAACAAGGGGCAATTTAAATTTGAAAAAATGTATTTTTTTATAATCAAGTACTCTAGATCAAGGGTGGCCCATGGTTGATAAAAATCACATTTTATTTTTTGTGTTCTCACCGGGAATCGAACCCGGAACCTTCCGTGCGTGAGGCAAGCGTCTTGACCGCTACA